>NW_027449979.1:0-14721 GCF_964194025.1 Convolutriloba macropyga
TAACTTAATGTCGCCCAGAGAATCATCCGAAGAACTCCTTGCTAGTAATCAAATTCAAATTATCTACGATTTTTTCATCGATGGACTCATCGGCTCTTCTCCGAAAGTATCGAGGAAAGAGATTACGGTAATTTCTCCATATGAATTATCCGTGGACAATAACAATGACATCCGAGGTTCGAGTCTGGGTTTTTACCTTGTGCCAAGCGTAAAAAAACAAGTCCTGAAAAATTTGTTGACTTTCCGAGGAACTATTTCACTCAACAAACTGATAAGTGAAGGAGACCTCCCTGTGGATTCCAAACTGTCAGGCGAGCAAAAAAAAATACTTTCGTAAAATGAAGTCAAGAATAGTTAATAAAGACGTAATCAACAAAATCTTCACGTGATTGGGTCTCTCAAAAATTTTCTGGGTCCTCCAAGCATATGTTGACACATAACAAGGGTCCTCTCTGATTATTTAAATATAAGTTGTTTCTTGTTTACAATTTGTCACTAACAAATGAATCAAATTCCTTTTCTTCTTCATATAAGTATCACTGATTATCACATTTTAGATATGGAAGGGAACAATTAATACTCTGAAGGAATCTGAAGAGATCTTTTGGATGCATTGACTTTTCTTTTGTCACACGTTGAATTATTTACTAATTACGGATTATTACTTTTGAAAAGGAAATTGTTTCCTACCTAAAACCAATTTGAAGGCGAACTAACTGAGAAAATTTATGGCAGTGTAGAAACAAGAATTAGGTTTTTCAAAATCAACTGAAGGCGATTATGAGTCAAATAAAATCCCGCAACGTCAACCATTCGTGCGGTTTGGGTCAACAGAGGAAAAACTCCATGTCAAAATGTTTTCAGCACCCCTTTGTAGAGGCCAATTTTAGTGACACTAACTCTAGCTAACTTATTTGAAAGGCTTCTATTCCAACAACTTTTAGAACATGTTGAAGAGCATAAGATTATAAAAATCAATTTGGATTTTTCAAAATTATATTGTCGATTGACAGCAGATATTCAATAGAATCTATGAATCAACTTGTAGAATAAAATGAAACAGTTATTCGTATTTTTTTAGATCTAGCGAAAGTGTTCAATTCAATTTCTCACAAAATTTTTCTTGAAAAATCGCAAATTGGAACGGGATCTAAAATTTTGCTAAAAAAATTTCGATCTAACAGAAAACAATGCGTTATAATCGGAATCATTTATTCAGACTGGACAACAATCAACTACGGCGTCCCTCAAGCAACAGTCCTCGTGCCCCTAATTTTCATTTTGTATTTTTAATGATTTTTTGGAAAAAATGAAAAGCGAAGAAGTTTTACAGTTCGCATATGATACATGTTTATATATTACTCAAAAACAAATCAATGCCTTCATACAAAATCCTAAACTACTTTTCAAAAAAATGATAAATATATGAAACAAAAGATGTTATTTTGAACAGAGATAGAAAAATAAAACATAATAATTCTTTTTTTCTAAAAAAGGTCAGCTGCTTTCCGAGGATTTTCATTACAGTAGAAAGGTATTGGAACCGATAGTCAGTTGTCGTTATCTGGGCTTAAAGATTGACAAAAAATTGAAATTTGAGTTCGAACTAAACAAAAGCTGGATAAAAATGGCGACTGCTATTAGATCAATCTACTTAGTGAGACATCTAATACCGATAAAAGCAACAATTGTAATCTTTAATTTAGTTGTCATGTCACATTTCAATTTCAGTGCAGCTTTTCTCCAATTTCTGCCAGCTTCATCACTTCAGAATAAACAGAAAACAAAATTGGGTTATGAAAGTTCGGGATATGCGTATAAAGTTTGACAGTGCAAGGGATCTTCTAATAAGAGATGAAATTTTACCTGCAGAGCTTTTCATAAAAAAACTTCTCTTCTTAAGTTTTTCGATTTTTTTAAGCGTTACAAGGAATGCAGTCAAATATCTTAAAAATGTCTGTCAAAATTACGGAAAAATAAAAGATGAGAGAAAATTCCCGAACTGTCCAAAATTTTGAAGTAGATTGACCGATCAAAAGTCAGAAGTTTCTCGAGAAAATGAAACAACTTGCCAATAGAAATCCGAAAAAAAAAACAAAAAATTTGTTTAAGGTTAAGGAGAGAACAACTGGAGAAATGATCAATTCACCTTAACGTGCTCTAATAGATAGACAAATACAAGGTTTGAGAATTTATTTTATACTAGTATAAGGATTTTTCATTATGCTTTTAAAGTGGTTGTTAAATGTAAATATTCAACCAAACTTTAGTTATTGTTAAAAATTTGTGAATTTAGTTTTTACAGAGATGTACATTTTACAGAAAAAAATAAGAACCAATTGCATAGCTTGCTGACTGGGTAGGAAAACACTGATCATCAATTTCCTCATGATCGCATTTAATTTCTATCAATTTTTTCTGCAAAAAACTTGTCTCGGTTTTCTATCCATCAATTGTAACAACCCAACGGTGGTATTAGGTAACTGCATTTACTGCTACTTTTTTATCAAACTAGTTAGCTTGAAATACCATAATATGAGTTATTTCAAATCTGTGCCTATCCGAATCCATTTGCCGTCAAAACATTTTGTCCAGAACATTGCCTCAACTGTTCTTTTTTAGACCAATTTTCCTATAGCAAGGAAAAAGCAAAAAAATCTGAAAATTGTGTACGAAATCGAATATTTGGCATTGTGTAAAGTGAATGGAACAGAGGAAGAAACAAAAATTCAATCAAATCTTCAGTAGATGACCAACTTTTTCCAACTATAATATGTAGCCGGTTGACATAGATAATCAAATCCTACCTGTCAAAAATTTGTAAATAAAACAGATAAAACGCTTTTGGGAATTTCAAATTTACTATGATTTCTAAAACAAACGTTTTCGAACTTTACGTTCATCGCTAGGTTAAAACTGTTTCAAAAACTGGAGATGGATAGAAAGAAATAGTATTTACATTTGTCTGAGATCATAATTGAAGCAATTTTGGGAATTACCGGAAAATATCTAAATAAAACTGCCATACAGCTTTCCATATTTAGTCTATGTGAAATTTTTTAATTGAATCTGTGAATTTTTTTGTAAAACTTATCCCATGCTGGAATTTTTGATTGTTTCAACGTTTTTGTATTACTAGGGCAATTGAGATGTTGGCCCTAAAACAATGCAGAACTTTTGCTGGAATTTTGTAAACTTTTGCTATAATTCTATGCGCAATAATTCAGTCTTAAACATGATTTAAACTGAGTTTGTCCCCGATGTTTGTCGCGTGTGTTTAGCCCTTGTTTCAAATTGCTGATGTTTATAGCTTCGAGGATCAAAGGTTTTTTCTACTGTGCCACAGCCCACCAGATTTTTCGTTCAATGATTTTCATGGAAACATAACATTCAGCCATTGTCAATGCATTTTTGAATCCACCGTTTGCTGTCCTGTTCTATAAATGGTAACATGCCAGCTTGTGTGCCCAACATAGACGGATCTTTATATTGTGTTTCATATACCACGTTAGAGCTCACAGATTTTTATCTGAAGATAAATTTACAGTGGGGTGAGGCTTGATCTTGATTTTCGATTTCTAGATGCCATTTAAAAACCAATTGTTTTTTTTTCAATATGCTTGCAAAGTGTTTTGTGTGGTTGCCTCTCAGTTGTAGAAAATTTAATGGTTTTTCAAGATATCTAACATCTGATTCACCATTATTAAAAATCATTCATTTGAATATGATTTTTGGTCCAGCATAGCTTGTTCATTTCGAGTGCTTGATCAAAGATCAATCAAATAGTTGTTGCGTTAATGACCCTCTGAACCGTCCCTTGAACTACGTATTTCTCATGCTGAAGAGGTGCTCATATGCAAAAAATCAAGAACATGAAGATTAAAACGGGCAGTTTCTGTTAGATTCGGGGAGTTTTTTGGATACGTGAACGGAAAAATTTACGAAACAGATTTTCAACAATAAGAAACGTTTATATTTGATATGGACAGCAAAAAGAATGTGATACAATCTTTAATCATAAGATTATCCTAATTGAAACAGCCCTCTTAACTTTTTTCTGCATTAGTTGCTGTCTCTTCAATTAGCATCAGAGTTGAGACAAAAATATAGTGAAGATACATGTGTTTAGAAAGTTGTTTCTTTTCAACCAAATGCATCTAACAATATGGTTTGATCGTGCAAACACAATTTTAAGACTGAAAATTAAAATTCATCATTTCTACCCATCACGAATAAGTATCTCAAAATCACGCATCATACGATCAATGCTCAATTGTAAGTAGTCTGTTCTATATCAAAAAAGACTAGAAAAAATTTATTTTTTGAGCAAAAATCGTAGAAATAGAGAATACTACATTCTTTACAGAAAGTCTTTTCTAGATAACTTCTAATTATTTTGTGAAATCTATGTTGCGCAACATCACAGTGGAAAAAGTTCAAAGAGTTCTATCAAAAATTGTTTTTCAGTTAAAAAAATAGCCTTGAGTGAGGCGAGAAACACAAATTACTCTCAAACGCATACTATCGATAATGTAATGATAATATAATTTTGCTCAAAGCGTAAACAAATAAACCCAAGAAGGACAGCCTAATTTAAAAAACTTTGTATGCAACACGCTTAGAGTAAACTAAAGTTGCTCCCCGATGAAGCTCGATATTGTAATTTCAAAATAATTGACGATAATTTTAAAGGTACGTACAAAATTAACAGAACTTTGTAATGTCCAACAAATATGCCGATTAAATTTCAAAACACCGTGTACTGCACCCTGATTGATTGAAAAAAATTTATTAAGACCGTGTTATAATACCAAGAAAATATATGGTCTAAGCAAATAAGGAAAAAAATGCCTTATTACGTATGCTTGTTTTTTTGTCTCATTAAAATGACAAGATAACGCATACAATACAATGTCCAATTAAGGTTTTTTTTTAAACTGAGATCAAATGATTTTGAGGAAATTCTCACAAACTGCAGTTTTTTGCAGATCAAAATGGAAAGGTCCGCCTTTTTTGAGATCCTACCAACAAAGTCACTAAAGAAACTCAAAAATTTACCACAACTAAGTCATAATTTTTGCTTTTTTGAACTAAGCTAGAGCTGAGACCCAAACGAAAAAGAAATAGCACTACAATCCATTTTTCAGAAAATGCATCGAAAGTTTGATTATACAATTAAACTGATAGCAACGTTGGAAGGAAAGAATCCTGAAGGAAAGTTTTTTTACTCAATTTTTCATTGAAAATTAGAATGACATAGCGTTTAAGAACACGAATTTCTCTTTAAAGCTTGGTCTGACGATTATATTCAATATCTGAATTTGGCTTATATATACAGCCCTGATTAATCATAGAGCCATTTCTTTCAATGATGAGATATAACGATTGATAGTCTATCATTACAAACTGCAACGCCCAAATAATTCTTTCGACATGAATTAGTTGGTTGAATCATTTTACTTTTCTTTTCGTTGAATTTTTCAATATTAATATTCAACGAAGATTGATTACAATTTAGGCCATCAATTAAAAGTAACAAATAGATGCGACAAAAAACATCCAGCGTTTGCGACAAAATTACAATTTCTTTCAAATTTCTTTCTATCAAAGTCAAATGGTTTCAGAACTCATTTGAATAATATTTGCATCAAATAAATATATCTTCATATGCAACGAAGAACAGCCTTCTCTATCAGCAAATTTTAGCTGTTGTTTAATTAATTGGTCACATTTGTTTTAGCAGCGCATTTTCAGAAGGCCTTTATGACGTTCAAATGCCGTTAACAACACTAGGCGGAGAACGATCAGACAATCGCAGTGCAAAAAAACAAAATCCACAATTACAATATGCGAGCGAATATCTGATGTCAACACAATATTCATAGAAACACGGGTCGACGTCACATCGCTAAAATTGCTAAAAAATGTACGTTTTGCGGTAAACAAAATATGTAAGAATTGCGATTTTAGGCGTTGAATGCGCTGAAAAAGAATTCATATCGACTTCATATCCGCATATCGCAAATCTTACAAATAGTTATCGACTAATTTTCCAAATATCCTTACAACAGAACAACTGCAAAAATGACGATAGAATGGCATTGAATAGGTTGAGAGCAGTGAAAACAAAATTCACTGCTAAAAAGCTCCCAAAATTTTACCGCAAAGTGAGCAAAAGTTTCAATCGAGGTAAAATTTTAATGAAATTAAGTAATAATTAAGGAGAAAGCGGTAAGAAAATTTCACCCCTTTTACAAAAAAAGTCACTGAATTGCGCATGTAGCTGCAATAGTGGTAGTTTTCTCTGAAACTTATTAGGTTTTCTGATTATGAATACTTTATACTATTCTCAATTTGCCATTTTTGTTCCGTCTCACATTAGGTGAAGAAAAATATACACAAACGTTTTTTTAGTTCAGTCGGTTTTAGCCGATCGATATATTAATCACAGCGGTTTGAGAGTCGCATTACTAAACGCAATTCCAGCGTGGAGTTTATATATTTTTTTGAATTCTGTTTTTTTTCCAAAGGGTTATCGAGGTTTAATGTTTATATATGATATAATGTTTACATATGATTGTGAATATTTGACTGATTTCCGTTGTTTTAGTTCACATTTTCTGTATTTTTTTTACAAAATTAACGAAAAATTTACCATTAAAAATCTTACATAGTTTTAACTCATTTCTTTTCGGTAACGTTTTTTGAATCCAATTTAAATTCACAAGAAACATTTTCTAACAGTGATCGATGGCTGAATGGAATTACAAGATATTGAAATGCAGGAGGTCACTTTGGTTCACCAGAAAAGAAATCGTATTAAAACGATAAAGAACATGGTCAGGTTTAAAGTTGTACAGGCACTCAGAATTAATTTTGAACTGAGATTATTGAAATTTATAACAATATTGCGAAATTGTTGAACAGCATGACAATTGACTTTGTTTTTACCACTTCAAGCAGAAAACGATTGAATTTAACACATTGGAGTTACTTTCGGTTTTAATTTGAAAATGCAGTTTTCAGCGTACCAAGTTGACATCGCCAGTTTCCGTTTAAGTTCAGTAGCGGTATTCACACTTTTTCCTCAGCTGCCAAATATATGCCACAAAAAAATTAAGGTACAAAGTGTCTCAAATTCTGATCCAAAGCTTATTACTGTACAAGGCAAGCACACCCCCTAAAGATCTAGCGAGGATACCAATTTCTATGCATGTGTCTAGCGACAATAAGTGCTGGGAGAGAGAAATCATGCCCCACTTGCCAAGATGCTTCATATCCTAAGGGATTCCATGCGAAGATCCACTTCCTTGATGGACCATGCGATAAGCGCGGAGGAAATTTGCCCGTTCATTTGTATCTTTCTAGATGAATCACCGAAAAAAAATGTCTATTTGTGAAGAGCAAGTGGTTAACCACTTGCTCTCCACAAATAGTAAATTTATTTTACTCGGCGATTCATCTAGAAAGATACAAATGAACGGGAAAAATTCCTCCACTGGTCTTAGACGTCTTGTAAAACGCATTCAAGAACGCCACTGGGAATTGATTGCGCCACTAAATGTTAACAGCGCGGAAAGTTGAGCTTAGTGGGCTGATTGTTGAGCTGATTAGTAGATTGAGCTGATAGTAGAAAAGTTGATGGTTGAGCCGATAGTAGAAAAATTCAGCTGATTAGTAGGTTGAGTTATAGGTAATTTCAAAAACCTTCCCCTGGGACAACTCAACATCGGACTTCTTTTCTGACGAACCATTGGGCCGAGGGACATTGATACTCTGTGTCGATTGTGGCGTCAATTCGAATGTCACATCTGTGGTTGTGGGTGTGGCTAGTCCCGGTTCGAAGTCTTGGCAATAAAATAATGTAAAAATTGAGGTGAACAGCGGTGAAAGAAATTGTCACCGCAAACCTTCCGCATCTTTTCGCGATGAAAGCGGCGAAGTTTTGTAAGATTAGCGGTTTTTAGCGGTTGAATTTTTATTTAATTCGAAACTTTGCGAAAAGATACTTTGAAACACGGGTTCGAACTTCTCACCTCCTCCAGCTCAATAATTTCTAATTCTACTGCGACATCGGTCACTGTTCGAAAATAATTCTTGTGAATTTAAATCAGATTCAATTAGCGCTCCGGAAAAAAATATATTGATGTGGATTTCGGTGGCAAACTTTTCGTTAATTGTTGTAAAAAAAATTGGAAAATGAGAACAAAAACAACCAAAATCACTCAAATGTTCGCAAAACATTAAAACTCGATGACCCTGTGGAAAAAAAAACAAAACTCAAAAAAAGGATATATATTCAACCTTGAACGTGTCAGGCCAAAAAATGACAGAAAAATGACAGAACGGAAAAGAACAGTTTGTGGTTTTTGCTTCTCCCCCACTACTCTGGATGGGAACAAAAATGGCAAGTTTAGAGTAGTATAAAGTAATCATAAAAAGAAAACCTTATTTTAAGAAATTAATAACCACTACTGCAGATATGTGCGCAACTTAGTGACTTTTCTTGTAAAAGAAGTCCGCTAAAAGTGCATTTTTTGCAGTGTTTTCTGTGGTAAGGGTATTTGGTAATTTTATGGATGACTATTTGCAAAATTTGCGGTTTTAAACGCTAAATTCTTTTTTTTCAGCGCATTCCATGCTTAAAATCGCAATTCTAACAAATTTTTATACTGTATTCTCCGGAAATCTTACATTTTTTAAGCATTTTTAGCGTTGATACCTTGACCCGGGTTTGTATAAATATTGCCTGGACCTCAGATTGCAAATTGTATTTGTCGATTTTATTCGCAATGCGATTATCTGATCGATCCCCGCCATTCTAGCAACGGCATTTGAAAGTCATGAAGCTTTTCTTAAAATGCGGTGTTGAAAGAGATGTGTCAAATTAATTGAATAACAGTTAAATTTGGCTGATAAAGAAAGCTGTTTTGCGTGGCATATGAAGATATTTTTAGTTATTGAAAATACTGTTTAAATGAGGTTTGAGATCGTTTGACTGTGTAAAAAAAGTGTACTTTTGTCGTGAAGGCTGGATTTTTTGTCGTATCTAACTGTTACTTTTTTGTTTCTTTTAATTATTAGCTTAAAATGTTAAAATGTAATCAATTTTGTTGATCAATTTATTATTAATATGGACATTTTGAAGTAAATGATTTATCCAACATGCTAAATTCCTATCGGAGGAATTATTTGGGCGTTCTAGTTTATAATGATAGAATAACAATCGCTGGAGCTGATCTTCTCAAATTGATAAAATTGCTCTATGATTAATCAGGACCGTATAGATAAGCCAATTGAGATATTGAACACAACCGTCAGACCAAGCATTAAACAGAACTCCGATTTCGGAATGGCTGTGTCATTTTAATTGTCAAGAAAAAATTGAGTAAAAAAATTTCTTTCATGAGACTTTCCTTGCAACGTTGCTCAAAGTTTAATTGTATAATCAAAACTTCGATGCACTTCCTGAAAATCGGATCAAATCGCTATTTTTTTTTAGCTTTCGACTCAGCTCTAGAATAGTTCCGAAAAGCAAAATTTATGACTTAATTGAAGTAAATTTCGGAGTTTCTCTAGTGACTTTGTTGGCGGGATTGCTAAAAGTGCGGATGTTTCCAATTTGATCTGCAAAAAAGTGCAGTTTGTGAAAAACTCCTCAAAACCATTTGAGCTCAATTTAAGCGAAACTTCAATTGGACACAGTAATTTTTGCGTTATCTTGTCATTTTAACAAGAAAAATTCAAGTATTCGTAATAAAACATTTTATTTTCCGATTTGCTTAGGCCACTTTATTTTCTTGGTACAATACCATGGTCTTAGTTGTAAATATTTTTCAATCAATTAGGGTGCAGATCATAGTGTTTTGAAACTTAAAAACTTAACCGATAGTTTGCGTTTGAGATTTATTTTTTTGCTCGCTTCACACAAAGCTAATTTTTTAAATCTGAAATGCACATTACCGAGCATGCTTGTTCCTTAAGTTATTGTCTAACAATTTTGAGAATTGTTGATGATTTTGTGAAAGTGGTTTACTATCGGTGAACTAGATTTGTTAAGTTTTGTTTTTAGTTTATCAAGTCTGCTTCAGTATATCAGTAAATTGAGTTTCAACTGCATTACGGTTGCACGTGATTAAATAAATGCAATAAAAAGTCAACGTTTTAACGTTTTTTTCTTTTGCAAGAACAAGATCTTGAAATTTCTATGAGAAGTTCGTGAATTTCACCAGTTTGGCCATTTAAAAACTGTTATCAAGCTCAATTGGTTTATTTTTGGTTACCATCAAAATTACACATCAGACGCTAGTAGACGTTTAAATTCCGATTACCATAAAATAATTTAAATTTGTAGGTTTATGATCGAAATTTTTTTAACATCAGATTTTACGTTAGCGCCAATTTTTTGACCAGACAATGTTTTTATTGATCCTATTAACACTCTTAACTAAACCGAGATAGTTTGCATATAATTTTGCCATGACTGAGCCCTTGTCCGGTAATTTGCATGTTGCATAAGCACCCCAATTAGAAAATAGCCAGAGCAGTTTTTACTGGCGCCTTTGAATTCAAATTTGTTACTTGATAAAACTGAGACATCTTGATGGAGACTGAACACGTTGTCTGTTTCAGACCTATCATTTTCTTGAGTATAAAATTCATATTTGATAGTACATGGGTACGTTTTCTCACTGACTGTTTTAGAAAAAATTGCTATTGAATACAGCTGAATAATTGTAATTTTCGCTTCTCAGAGCAATCTAAATTGTTTTCCCTCAGGTCAAAAATTGCGAAAACAAGCAACTCCACACCTACTGTAAGCTCAACTTTACAATGTTTCAAAATAACGGAAGCTATCTGTGGAGCTTTTTTTCGTAGGCAAAACAAAAATTCCCAACTTTGCGAATATTTAAATTTCCGTTGTTGCTATTAAATTTCCTCCAAGACTGTTGTTTATTTGCGCAGCTGAATACAGTTGAATAATTTCAATTGTGGCTTCTAAAAAAACGAAAACAATTTTCTCCAGGTTAAAATTTGAGAAACTAAGCAACTCCACACACTACTGTTAGCTCAACTTAACAATGTTTCAAAATGACGGTTTCAAAATAATTTTTTCACATGAATTTTTTTCGTGGACAAAACAAAAAATTGCAATGAATAAAGTTTCCGTGGTTTCTATTATTTCCTCCAAGACTGTTGTTCATACTATCTATGCCACTAGTCAAGCGACTTGCAGTCTCCGCTGTGCCGGAAGCATTTATGTTCCTTCGGGCATTCGGAGTCATGTTTACATTTAGTGCAATAATGTTTCTGAGGATGACAAATACTGCCACCTGAAAAAATTTCCATTTAGACTTTCATGCCACGATTAGTTTTTCTAGGGGCTTTGCAACTCAACATATTCACAATTCAGCCATCTTTTTCATTTTACGTTGAGTTAAAGGTTTTGTTCCAATGACCTTGGGAATTCAAGAAAAAAAGTGAAAAGATGAAATTTGCCGATTATTAAAACTACCGTCAAAAAAAAGCGAGTTACTCTTTCCCGTAAAACATCTGACAAGATGTCGCAACGAATTAACAGCAACTAAACAAGTCTAGAATATGTTTCATTACAGGTTCGATATTACCTAAAAAGTAAATTTAAGGAGCATTAAATTTCTTTCGTTATAAGTATTCTTGCGTCAATTTTAGTAAATATACTAAAATTGAAGCAACCGTACTTATATCCAAAGAAATGTAAGGTTACTTAATTTTACTTTTTAGGTAATATCAAATTATAGTATATTATTGAAATCTCCGGTCTCAATTTGTCAAGAAGTTAAAAGCCAAGCACAAAAAAAACAGAAAACGTGATACTATTAAATCCAGCAGGATTTTTTTTAGGATAGATAGGTTTTTGAACTAACTGGAGTTACAGTTTTTACTCATCACGCTGCATAATATTCAAAAAAAAATCTCTCATTGACATAAATAGATTTGGTTTCTCTGAGTAAATTTGTGAAGCTCATAAAATATAAAATATTGTTAAATTCTCACAGGAGTTTGGTAATCCGTCATTTAACGGGTATTTTTACGCAATGTGATTTTAAAGCACAGCTAGATTTACACAGCTAGAAAATAAATAACTGCAGAAAACAAAGTCTTAAATTTTTTGGTACGAATTGTTAAGTAGTGAATCGCTTCCACATTTTCCCTAAAATTTCAAAGGGAAACTTTCCCCCAAAACCCATCAACATAAACCGGGATATTTTTTGCCGGATAAAAGAAACTCAGCCGTGGTCAAATCAACATTCCTTTCCACCAGCTAATTTCTCCAAATGGTTTCAGTGATCTGTAAACGAATTCCCAATTTTTTAGAAATAAATTTGCAACACACTCCAAAAAGCTCAGAAAATAATGTTTTGTTACAATAGTACCACAGTGACCAAAAACTGTCTCAATTTTTCAATCAATTTCCTTAGTTTCTTAGTTTTTGTTTGCTTGACTGTGACGTAGTGTTCATGTGTATATCAGGTGTTTGATAATTAAGTTTGTGTCAATATCACATTGTCACAAATCTAAGAAACTCAAGGTGAGCATCACATTTGTCAAACATAGACCCACAAATAATGTTTTTCTCAAATAATTTTAAATGAATTCACAAACATCTGTTAAATTGCTCTCAAACTCAACCTCTCAGAACTGCCCTTCAGACTATAAGTATAAATGTCCAAAACAGTTTCTGCGAATCGCATACTTGGACATAAGTGAGCTGAAAGGCTCTAACAGCACTTAATGCTCGCTGGGAGCTATCTGTTTATCCCATATTTGAGGACGAAATATCAAATGGGTCAGACGAAAAATTGGTAAGCGACAAAATGTATAAATTGTATTAAAAAGGCCAACAGGACTAATATAATTGCTAAAAACTTCGTTTGAGAACAATTAATTAAAACCTTTGCAATTATCGAGCGTTAGAAGCTAGGGAACTCAATAACTGTGATATCGGCCTCGAATATTTCAGTATTTTTCATTTTTTTTGTTTGGAACCAAAAGCAATGCTGGGTTCAAATTCAGCTCTGACCCTAGGTCTCAGCTTGCGGGTTAAGCTGCCTTTTAGAAATTAATGAACGCTTTTCCTACTCTATAATGGAGGCTTTTCTCAGTGAGCCGATGTGTAAATTTTGCAAACGGATCTTTTCCAACTTTGTCCCCCCCCTCAGCATGTTATGCGTCCCCCAGTTACACAGCATGTGCAATCACAAAGCAAATCATTATGTAAAATATGGCACATGCGTCTGGGATGCACTAAGCTGGGGGAGGGGGGGGGGAGGCACAAATGGAAAAGATCCGCAAACTGTACAGTATATCGAGGAAACTTTCTTTTAAAGATCAATCAGTTTTTCCTAATTATCCAACTTGACTTCTATATATGATTTTAAAAGCGATCAATTTTTTTATCATTACAATTAAATGCGGAAGTTAACTACAGATATGGTGATTAAAAATTTCAAAATTTTTTAGCCGTTCCACTCGTTGCTGAATACTCTTCTTTGTATGTCATTCGTTAAGATATATCAGAATAATAACTAACTAGCTGACCTGGTATGAGTTAGCATTGAATATTAGCTTGAAGTCCGTCTTTTATTAATTTTTTCATCTTTGTAATTTTTCTGCGATCTGCAGATCAAGTTCTTGCGGTTTTGAAAAAAAATATTGTTTTTGATGGGATATATTGTTTAAGGTTATACAAATTTTTGGAATCCTGTAGAATTTGTTAAAAACATTGATTTCAGTTGGTTTCATCACAGCCAAAAAGTTCTTTTAGAGTACATGGAAGCTGAAATCTTAACTGTCTATCTGTTTTTTTAACGGATTTGAACAATAGTTTATCAAAGACGCTAACAATTTGAGCTACTTTTTCTTAAAGTTTAGTGGCTTAAAATGGGCAACTTTGTCTCAACTCTCTTTTTGATCAAATTTCTACCTTTTCAAATTTCAAAAAAGAATTGTATTTTATTTTATAAATTCTCAGGAGATGTATTTTTCGTTCGACTGAACATTGATCTTAAACCGTAAATTTTTAATGCCGTGCTGGTTTTAAATTGGTTTTTTCTCACAGGCTCATTAGATTTGGCTCAATTGACTCTAATGACAACTTCGAACGAAATACCATTGTTTTAGTGTTGCGCTGATAGTTTTTTATATAATCATTTTTTTTAGCTATCTCAAAATTCTAATTTTTTTTATCGTTTGAGCTGTTTTATTAGTATAAGGAATATTTAAAACATACTTTTGACAATAAAATAACGTTTCTTTACATGATAGTAGTTTCTGCTGAAAAACCGTGTTTTTTTCTTAGATTTCGTGGGTGGATTGTAGTGGGAGCAAGAGCTTTTTAACTTTGTGCTCTTCCAGTACGTTATGCGCTCCCCAGTTATAGAGCACGTGTCATTACATGGTAAAATCATCATGAAAAATATGGCACGTGCGTCTGGGGGGTGCAATTAATTTGCTCCCACTAAGCTAGGGGGGGCACAAACGGAAAAGATCGCCGCTCCAATATCAACCTACAATCAACTCGCAATGACCTCTACACATACATTATCGTCAATTGACTTGTTAAAAAGATTGGTAGCCTCTCTGGTTTTCACTGGCTGAAGAAATTCTCTGCCTAGTTTTACGTCTGTCTCTCTTTAGACAGTTTTCATAGTTTCCGACAAACTTTGTATTGAGGACATT
>NW_027449980.1:0-12326 GCF_964194025.1 Convolutriloba macropyga
AACGCTTTATTCGATTAGCTTCAGTTGACAGACAATTCCTCTTTAGCGACTCACTTATTTCATCAGATCCATTCATTTTAAAAATATACATAGATTTCTTATTTTCCTTCAATTTGTTATTAACTTAAAATACAAAAAAGCAGAAATTTTCAAATATATATATATATATATATATATAAATATATATATATATATATATATATATATATATATATATATATATATATATACATATAGATAGATATAAAAAAATATTTATATAAGCATAAAAGGAAGTTTGTGTTTATCATTTATCAGATTCTGGTTTGTCCAAGGCCATTTGCCAGCTACACTCTCTCCGTTTTCCCCTAAACATAAGTTTGAGCAAATAACCCATATGTGTTTTTGTAGGTTTTTTGCTCAAACAACTGATGAATTTATGACTCAGACGAAATTAAGAACAAAACTACCATTTTGACGAACATCTCGCAGCTCCTCTTCTTTTTTACTTGTGAAAATAACAAAAAAAAGAAAATTGAATTAATAAAGCCACGTTGAGAGCATACATTAAATTATTAAAAAACAAACATATGATAGAATCTTGCGACAAAAATTTTTTTCTAAGCCAAAACTAAACTATAAAAAAGGACCTGCTTAGCACAGGGTTTCCGTCAGCAGCTTAGACGTATATCCTTTTGAGTTTACATTCCTCATTAGAGCTGGTATTTGTGACAAAAAGCTCCTGCGCGAATCCGCCTCAAGTTTTTAGATCTACCAACTCTAGTGGTACCTTTACTGATATCACTATGCATATGATGATACTCACATCAATCGTAAAACAAAAAATCAGTGTCCCAACAAAAACGACATTTTTCATCAGACACTGATTTTCTTTCTTCATAATGGAACCTGTACAGGTGTAATTTTGATAGATCCAAGATAGGAACACCTAAACAAATTGGTTTTTTCAACCTGTTCTCTTTCTGGCTAAAAGTAATTCCGACAAGGCTCTTCTAAAAGACGACGAACTTCTCAAACTTGTATGAGTTGCAGTAGCATTAAGCGTTCTCCACATTTTGATCGAACATCATATTGTACCGACGTCTCAAAGTCTCCACCGCCTCTCCGAAGACTAAATTGTTCGAAAATCTTGAAAAAATTTGTTTCTAAATTGCTGATACTGTGTTGTTGACTCATCTTTGTATTCTGTTCAATGTCGCACTTCATTAAGTCATAATGGTTGAGCTTCAAAGTATTATATAGTTCTGCGACATTTGGTCGGTGTTGACAATTAAAAATTCTCTTGTAATTGTCGTTTAAGTTGACAGGCTAGTTCAACTTTATGTCGACAGGCCCATCATTACAAAGTAACCGAAATCATTTTCCGCAGGTATTTGCGTGATATCATCTAAACTGACATTTGAACATTGAAACTATCAATTTGTTAGTTTCTTCATCAACTCGGTTTTTATTTATCAATTTCATCCAAGTACTCGTCGTTGGATTTATATATCTTTTCTTCCTGATACCATTTAGAGTTCTCTCACAGAACAACAAAATTTCTATGTCAGAAATTAATTTCAGTTTTCCTTGCGTTGTTTTCATTATTGCATCCCATAAAACATGTTGTGAACTTTTGATATTGCAGGGACTTAAACCATATTCCTGTTCAAATATTCTCCTGTTGCATTTTTCAAACACGTCAGCCAGAGGAAACATTTTTGAGATACGTTTTAAAATAGTCTACAGGGTTCTTGCTTCCAGGGAAATTCCAGACACTGTTCGCATGATCATCATCCTCGGAAAAATTAGTTTTCTTGAAAATGAATTTATCCACTGATTACAATAATGAGGCAACAATCTTTCTGTGAACTGCTGAAAACGGTCTGGAAACAAAACGGAAAACTTTCTTTCAATGCGGAATATTGACATCTTTCGGGAAGGGTTCAGACAATTGATTACAGTCCTTAGCTTCGAGTGTTGTCACCAGTGTTTCAAAACTCTTCGGTTCAAAAAATGCTCTCATGAAACGGAAAATTTTCCTATTGTAGCTTGTGATCCTTTGCTTCACAGACAGGAACAAAAAACAAGAATCAGATGTAAACATCGCCGTTGGAGGGAATGACTGTGACTTTTTTAACAAACATCAATGAGTTTTAACTGACAATACTTGTTGTTTTTGCTTAGGTTGTTGGAAAACTTTTGACCTAAAGGTCTGAGTACGAAGCTTAGAATTAGAGTTATTATGTACAAATCCTTGCAAAAATTTCCTTCATCGCCATTTTTCCGACAAACAACACATCTCGTACCCTGATCAATCGTTTTCCTGCACTCTTTTTCATAACGGTAGTGACTGGTTTTAGGCTTTTAATATGGTTTTACATTACAGAGGGATTGATTTTAAAAGAGGGAAAAACTTACTGTATTCCAATAAATCGCGTTAGTAGTTTCAAATAATGGAGAAAAAAAATAATTTTGTTAAGTTGGTTGAAAAGAATTTACTTTAAAAGTAGACAATCAACTGTGCTGGAGTTGTTGAAAGCTTCATGATGAACAGATTTGTGTAGACTTGCTTCAGAAAATTCGAAAGTTTGAATCATCTGCACAATTTTTAATGTATGCACGGGAGCGCTAACTCAAATATTTTGGTAGTATCGCCGGAAAAAGCTTCTCTAGGGCACAGAAAAAGTTAAATTGGTAGTGACTGGTTTTAGGCTGCTGAATTCTTAAATTATCTTTACAAAACAGAGTTAATGATTTTAAGCGAGGTACAACTTTTTAGTAGGTAGCAAATGAATAAGTGTCTGTGCATTCAATCTGGACAAATAAAGTTGTACAACCTTGTTTTCTGGAAACCAATAACTTGAATTCCATTTTTTTCTTTTTTTCAAACATTTGAAGATGCGCGAAAGATAGAGGGAACTATATATTCTCGAAATTAAGTTGGGGCAATTTTTACTGGTATTCAAATTTTCTGTCCCTGTTCCTGCTATCAGAGTAAAACGCTGTAATCATTGAGTATGCAAAACATTTCTTCCCACTGTTTCAAAAGTCAGAAGGCAATGTTACCAACTAAGTATGTAACGGCTACGATACCTCTGATGTTCTAGAAATTGTTACAGGTAAGATCCAAGTGACCAATTTATTGCCCTACAAATCCAACTCCACCTGTTGAAACTCTTTGGACTGAGTTAATAGTTTGCACAAGAAGATCAAAAACTTCACCATCTGGTATATCTGTTGTAAAAAAAAGGTTTTCGTAATAATTTTCCTTAACACAAATCAAAAATTGTATCTTCAGTCCTTAGCTTTGAGTGTTCCAACCAGTGCTTCAAAATTCTTTGCTTCAAAAAAAGCTCTCATGAAACCAAAAATTTTCTGATTTTAGCTCGTCATCCTTTGTTTCACTGACAGGAACAAAGAACGAGAATGAGATGTACACATTGCCGTTGCAGGGAATGACTGTGACTTTTTTAACAAACGGGTTTTAACTGACAATGCCTGTCGTCTTTGCCTAGGTTGTTGGCAAAATTTTGACATAATGGTCTGCGTACGAAGCTTATAATTACCGTTCCGTTGTTATGTACAAATCCTTGCAAAAATTTCCTTCATCGCCATTTTTCCGACAAACAACACATCTCGTACCCTGATCAATCGTTTTCCTGCACTCTTTTTCAGCAATTACGAATGAACTCAGAATTATAATTATACCACAGTTGTCAAATGCGTTCCTTCTAAGACATCGGAAGGATTTTTTTGGCATTTTTAAAGCACTATTTTTCAATTACGCCACTTTCTTCAACAGCACAAAAATCCATTTGCACAAAGTTTCTGTGCTAATTTGCTCAAATTGTTACTGACAACCTGATGCTAACGACAAGTATCAAGCTATCGGCAGACAGTTTTTGTGTCAGCTTGATCAAAAAAGAATCTGCTGCAAACGTGTGACAAATTAAAAGTCCCAATGTTGAGTCCTCGGTTGGCATAGTAACAAAAAATGCTTGATGCTCTCAAATAATTTCAAATAATTCTCCTGGTATATGGTGTTATGAAACATGGAGCTCTAGCGGATTTTGTAGCGTTGGTAAATTTTGTCACCAATTTGGCTGGCCATCAAAGCGTGAAAATTCGTTGTAGAGCACTAAGGACTAGTCAGATTATTGGTCAGCAGGCAGCAAAACAATGAGTATCTGTGCGTTCAATCTGGAAAAATAGAGTTGTACAATTTCGTTTTTTCGAAAAAAGAACTTGAGTTCCTTTGTTCTTTTGCTTTCCAATTATCTGAAAATCCGTGAAAGACATAGGGAACTAAATATTCTCGAAATTCAGTTGATGCAACTTTCATTGGTATTTGTTCTTTCCCTCTCTAGTCTTGTTTTCCCCTAAACATAAGTTTGAGCAAATAACCCATATGTGTTTTTGTAGGTTTTTTGCTCAAACAACTGATGAATTTATGACTCAGACGAAATTAAGAACAAAACTACCATTTTGACGAACATCTCGCAGCTCCTCTTCTTTTTTACTTGTGAAAATAACAAAAAAAAGAAAATTGAATTAATAAAGCCACGTTGAGAGCATACATTAAATTATTAAAAACAAACATATGATAGAATCTTGCGACAAAAATTTTTTTCTAAGCCAAAGCTAAACTATAAAAAAGGACCTGCTTAGCACAGGGTTTCCGTCAGCAGCTTAGACGTATATCCTTTTGAGTTGACATTCCTCATTAGAGCTGGTATTGTGACAAAAAGCTCCTGCGCGAATCCGCCTCAAGTTTTTAGATCTACCAACTCTAGTGGTACCTTTACTGATATCACTATGCATATGATGATACTCACATCAATCGTAAAACAAAAAATCAGTGTCCCAACAAAATAACGACATTTTTCATCAGACACTGATTTTCTTTCTTCATAATGGAACCTGTACAGGTGTAATTTTGATAGATCCAAGATAGGAACACCTAAACAAATTGGTTTTTTCAACCTGTTCTCTTTCTGGCTAAAAGTAATTCCGACAAGGCTCTTCTAAAAGACGACGAACTTCTCAAACTTGTATGAGTTGCAGTAGCATTAAGCGTTCTCCACATTTTGATCGAACATCATATTGTACCGACGTCTCAAAGTCTCCACCGCCTCTCCGAAGACTAAATTGTTCGAAAATCTTGAAAAAATTTGTTTCTAAATTGCTGATACTGTGTTGTTGACTCATCTTTGTATTCTGTTCAATGTCGCACTTCATTAAGTCATAATGGTTGAGCTTCAAAGTATTATATAGTTCTGCGACATTTGGTCGGTGTTGACAATTAAAAATTCTCTTGTAATTGTCGTTTAAGTTGACAGGCTAGTTCAACTTTATGTCGACAGGCCCATCATTACAAAGTAACCGAAATCATTTTCCGCAGGTATTTGCGTGATATCATCTAAACTGACATTTGAACATTGAAACTATCAATTTGTTAGTTTCTTCATCAACTCGGTTTTTATTTATCAATTTCATCCAAGTACTCGTCGTTGGATTTATATATCTTTTCTTCCTGATACCATTTAGAGTTCTCTCACAGAACAACAAAATTTCTATGTCAGAAATTAATTTCAGTTTTCCTTGCGTTGTTTTCATTATTGCATCCCATAAAACATGTTGTGAACTTTTGATATTGCAGGGACTTAAACCATATTCCTGTTCAAATATTCTCCTGTTGCATTTTTCAAACACGTCAGCCAGAGGAAACATTTTTGAGATACGTTTTAAAATAGTCTACAGGGTTCTTGCTTCCAGGGAAATTCCAGACACTGTTCGTTTCTGTGCTAATTTGCTCAAATTGTTACTGACAACCTGATGCTAACGACAAGTATCAAGCTATCGGCAGACAGTTTTTGTGTCAGCTTGATCAAAAAAGAATCTGCAGCAAACGTGTGACAAATTAAAAGTCCCAATGTTGAGTCCTCGGTTGGCATAGTAACAAAAAATGCTTGATGCTCTCAAATAATTTCAAATAATTCTCCTGGTATATGGTGTTATGAAACATGGAGCTCTAGCGGATTTTGTAGCGTTGGTAAATATTGTCACCAATTTGGCTGGCCATCAAAGCGTGAAAATTCGTTGTAGAGCACTAAGGACTAGTCAGATTATTGGTCAGCAGGCAGCAAAACAATGAGTATCTGTGTGTTCAATCTGGAAAAATAGAGTTGTACAATTTCTTTTTTTTCGAAAAAAGAACTTGAATTCCTTTGTTCTTTTGCTTTCCAATTATCTGAAAATCCGTGAAAGACATAGGGAACTAAATATTCTCGAAATTCAGTTGATGCAACTTTCATTGGTATTTGTTCTTTCCCTCTCTAGTCTTGTTTTCAAAGTAAAACCCAATAATCATTGATTATGCAAAAAATTTCTTCCCACTGTTTCACAATTCAGAAGGTAATGTTGCAAACTAAGGCAAGATTACCTTAATTTTGCCTTAGTTGGCAACATGTTGCGTTAGTTAAAATTGTTAAAAGGTAACTGCTACGGCTCCTACAGTTCCTACAGTTTCATTGCTGGTCACTTGCTAGACTCGCAAGTGACCAGAAATGGAAGCACTAATTCTGATGTACAAGAAATTGTTAATTGTCAAATTTTATATTTGTTCATTTTGTCAACAAAATTGAAAAAATTTGCTGTTTACTTTATGTCTACAAATATATATATATATAGGGGTGTGTATGTGTGTGTTTGTGTGTGTGTTGGAAACAAATTAGACTTTGGGTTATTCCATATGTATGCTTGAGGCCTTTCATATGCTCTGCAAAGATTTTTGCTTTTGTTATCCGAGTGAACGTTGAGTGATTAAAAGAATTTTCCGATGGCTTATTTAATCCCTTTTAGATCGACCTTGCAATAAATTTTGTTTTGCTATCAATTTAAGTACAATAATTGCGCTTCGTCTGCGTCTGACATCGATGATATGTTTTTGAATGTCGAATCAAGTTCCTGGCCTGAGTGACTTTCTCATTACATTGACCACAATCAAATGAACTGTTATTTGCTGTTGTCTTCTTTCTCCGTATGTTGTTACATGATCAGCTTCTGGTTGTTGTTCTCTTTGTAAACGTTTCAGTTGAGAGTATTCATCTTAAAGGTTGAGCTGAGAAACAAATGTTCGTTCCTGATATACCGTTTAAAATATTTTCTGAATTACTTGACCACGGATCAAATATATTAACTTGTACCATACCTGCAACTTGTTTTACGTTGAATTTATTGATTTTATAACTAGTTTTCTGACACAGGAATAAGGATAAACTTTAAAACCTAATCGCATATTCTACACAGACAAAACTATTGAGTAAAAGATGCTATCTTTGAAATCAAGGTTCACTTTTTCTTGACATAGCATAACTTTTTACTTTTTGGTAACTGATTTTTTTTGTGAGCTGGCAATTAATGACCTGTAGAAAATCTATTTTCGAAAAGAGTTTAACAATTTTTCTGAAGAAAAATTTAATTTATATATGGAAAAGATTACGAGGAAACTAAAAGGGCCTTATTTATTTAGACATAAGCTGTAGTAAGGGATATAAAAATTGCTAACATAGTAAGAAAATTCGTTTTTCATCTCGTTGGTTTTGTTTTGCTATTAATAAAGTTGTGGCAGTCTTAAACTGTTTTCGTCCTAAAGTTTTGGAAACCTAAAAAGTCAGAAATTGGGTTTTTGTGGCTTGATTCGATAGCTCATAGATCTTAACAGGTTATTTTTAAACAAACATCCGATAAAATTTTATACATATTAAATTTAAACTTGTTTCAGGATTTTCTGAATGGAGAGAAAAAGTTTAGTTAGAGTTGAAACCTGTTTGAATACAATTCAAGCGACAGGTGTGCAACTATTGCTTAAATCAAAAAGATTTTTAATAGACAATTTTGCTTTCATAAATTTATCTGCTTTATAACAACTTAAATTCAATCACAATTTTACATGTATCAAAACAATTTTTCGTTACGTGTAGATTTGCCTCAAAAACCCAAAAACTATAGTTTGAGTTATATGCACAATCTTTTATGTTTGCACGGGAGCGTTACTTCAAGTTTTTTGGAAGTTTTGCAGGTAGAGCCTTTTTAGGGCACAGAAAGATTATAACGGTAGTGACTGGTTTTAGGCTTTTAATATGGTTTTACATTACAGAGGGATTGATTTTAAAAGAGGGAAAAACTTACTGTATTCCAATAAATCGCGTTAGTAGTTTCAAATAATGGAGAAAAAAAAATAATTTTGTTAAGTTGGTTGAAAAGAATTTACTTTAAAAGTAGACAATCAATTCCTTTGTTCTTTTGCTTTCCAATTATCTGAAAATCCGTGAAAGACATAGGGAACTAAATATTCTCGAAATTCAGTTGATGCAACTTTCATTGGTATTTGTTCTTTCCCTCTCTAGTCTTGTTTTCAAAGTAAAACCCAATAATCATTGATTATGCAAAAAATTTCTTCCCACTGTTTCACAATTCAGAAGGTAATGTTGCAAACTAAGGCAAGATTACCTTAATTTTGCCTTAGTTGGCAACATGTTGCGTTAGTTAAAATTGTTAAAAGGTAACTGCTACGGCTCCTACAGTTCCTACAGTTTCATTGCTGGTCACTTGCTAGACTCGCAAGTGACCAGAAATGGAAGCACTAATTCTGATGTACAAGAAATTGTTAATTGTCAAATTTTATATTTGTTCATTTTGTCAACAAAATTGAAAAAATTTGCTGTTTACTTTATGTCTACAAATATATATATATATATATATGTGGGTGTGTATGTGTGTGTTTGTGTGTGTGTTGGAAACAAATTAGACTTTGGGTTATTCCATATGTATGCTTGAGGCCTTTCATATGCTCTGCAAAGATTTTTGCTTTTGTTATCCGAGTGAACGTTGAGTGATTAAAAGAATTTTCCGATGGCTTATTTAATCCCTTTTAGATCGACCTTGCAATAAATTTTGTTTTGCTATCAATTTAAGTACAATAATTGCGCTTCGTCTGCGTCTGACATCGATGATATGTTTTTGAATGTCGAATCAAGTTCCTGGCCTGAGTGACTTTCTCATTACATTGACCACAATCAAATGAACTGTTATTTGCTGTTGTCTTCTTTCTCCGTATGTTGTTACATGATCAGCTTCTGGTTGTTGTTCTCTTTGTAAACGTTTCAGTTGAGAGTATTCATCTTAAAGGTTGAGCTGAGAAACAAATGTTCGTTCCTGATATACCGTTTAAAATATTTTCTGAATTACTTGACCACGGATCAAATATATTAACTTGTACCATACCTGCAACTTGTTTTACGTTGAATTTATTGATTTTATAACTAGTTTTCTGACACAGGAATAAGGATAAACTTTAAAACCTAATCGCATATTCTACACAGACAAAACTATTGAGTAAAAGATGCTATCTTTGAAATCAAGGTTCACTTTTTCTTGACATAGCATAACTTTTTACTTTTTGGTAACTGATTTTTTTTGTGAGCTGGCAATTAATGACCTGTAGAAAATCTATTTTCGAAAAGAGTTTAACAATTTTTCTGAAGAAAAATTTAATTTATATATGGAAAAGATTACGAGGAAACTAAAAGGGCCTTATTTATTTAGACATAAGCTGTAGTAAGGGATATAAAAATTGCTAACATAGTAAGAAAATTCGTTTTTCATCTCGTTGGTTTTGTTTTGCTATTAATAAAGTTGTGGCAGTCTTAAACTGTTTTCGTCCTAAAGTTTTGGAAACCTAAAAAGTCAGAAATTGGGTTTTTGTGGCTTGATTCGATAGCTCATAGATCTTAACAGGTTATTTTTAAACAAACATCCGATAAAATTTTATACATATTAAATTTAAACTTGTTTCAGGATTTTCTGAATGGAGAGAAAAAGTTTAGTTAGAGTTGAAACCTGTTTGAATACAATTCAAGCGACAGGTGTGCAACTATTGCTTAAATCAAAAAGATTTTTAATAGACAATTTTGCTTTTATAAATTTATCTGCTTTATAACAACTTAAATTCAATCACAATTTTACATGTATCAAAACAATTTTTCGTTACGTGTAGATTTGCCTCAAAAACCCAAAAACTATAGTTTGAGTTATATGCACAATCTTTTATGTTTGCACGGGAGCGTTACTTCAAGTTTTTTGGAAGTTTTGCAGGTAGAGCCTTTTTAGGGCACAGAAAGATTATAACGGTAGTGACTGGTTTTAGGCTTTTAATATGGTTTTACATTACAGAGGGATTGATTTTAAAAGAGGGAAAAACTTACTGTATTCCAATAAATCGCGTTAGTAGTTTCAAATAATGGAGAAAAAAAATAATTTTGTTAAGTTGGTTGAAAAGAATTTACTTTAAAAGTAGACAATCAACTGTGCTGGAGTTGTTGAAAGCTTCATGATGAACAGATTTGTGTAGACTTGCTTCAGAAAATTCGAAAGTTTGAATCATCTGCACAATTTTTAATGTATGCACGGGAGCGCTAACTCAAATATTTTGGTAGTATCGCCGGAAAAAGCTTCTCTAGGGCACAGAAAAAGTTAAATTGGTAGTGACTGGTTTTAGGCTGCTGAATTCTTAAATTATCTTTACAAAACAGAGTTAATGATTTTAAGCGAGGTACAACTTTTTAGTAGGTAGCAAATGAATAAGTGTCTGTGCATTCAATCTGGACAAATAAAGTTGTACAACCTTGTTTTCTGGAAACCAATAACTTGAATTCCATTTTTTTCTTTTTTTCAAACATTTGAAGATGCGCGAAAGATAGAGGGAACTATATATTCTCGAAATTAAGTTGGGGCAATTTTTACTGGTATTCAAATTTTCTGTCCCTGTTCCTGCTATCAGAGTAAAACGCTGTAATCATTGAGTATGCAAAACATTTCTTCCCACTGTTTCAAAAGTCAGAAGGCAATGTTACCAACTAAGTATGTAACGGCTACGATACCTCTGATGTTCTAGAAATTGTTACAGGTAAGATCCAAGTGACCAATTTATTGCCCTACAAATCCAACTCCACCTGTTGAAACTCTTTGGACTGAGTTAATAGTTTGCACAAGAAGATCAAAAACTTCACCATCTGGTATATCTGTTGTAAAAAAAAGGTTTTCGTAATAATTTTCCTTAACACAAATCAAAAATTGTATCTTCAGTCCTTAGCTTTGAGTGTTCCAACCAGTGCTTCAAAATTCTTTGCTTCAAAAAAAGCTCTCATGAAACCAAAAATTTTCTGATTTTAGCTCGTCATCCTTTGTTTCACTGACAGGAACAAAGAACGAGAATGAGATGTACACATTGCCGTTGCAGGGAATGACTGTGACTTTTTTAACAAACGGGTTTTAACTGACAATGCCTGTCGTCTTTGCCTAGGTTGTTGGCAAAAATTTTGACATAATGGTCTGCGTACGAAGCTTATAATTACCGTTCCGTTGTTATGTACAACTCCTTGCAAAAATTTCCTTCATTGACATTTTTCCTAAAAATAACACATCTCGAACCGTGATCAATTGTTTTTCTGCTTTCTTTTTCAGCAATAATGAATGAAATCAGAATTATAATTATATCACAGTTATAATATTTGTTCTTTCTAAACCACCGGAAAGATTCTTTTGCCTTTTTTAAAGCTCTATTATTCACTTACGCCAATTTCTTCAACAGCACAAAAATCTATTTGCACAAAGTTTCTGCGCTTATTTGCTCAAATTCTTACTGATAACCTGATGTTAACGACACGTATCAAGCTATAGGCAGACAGTTTTCGTGTCAGCTTGGTCAAAAAAGAATCTGCAGCAGATTCTTTTTTGGTCAAAAAAGAATCTGCAGTCAAAAAAGAATCTGCACCAATGTTGAGTTCTCGGTTGGCATAGTAATAATAAATGCTTGATGCTCTCACATTTTTTAAAAATAATTCTCTTGTTATATGGTGTTATAAACTATGGAGCCCTAGCGGATTTTGTAGCGTCGGTAAATTTGTTACTAGTTTGGCGGGCCATCAAAGGGTGAAAATTTCGTGGTAGAGCACTAAGGGACTAGTCAGAATAATGGTAAGCAGGCAGCAAAAAAATGAGTGTCTGTGCATTCAATCTAAAAAAATAGAATTGTACAATTTTCATATTCTCGATACCAAGAACTTGAGTTCCTTTGTTCTTTTATGTTTTAATTTTCTGAAAATCCGTGAAAGACATAAGGAACTAAATATTCTCGAAATTCAGTTTATGCAAGTTTCATTGGTAGTTGTTCGCTCCCTCTCTAGTCTTGTTTTCAGAGTAAAACCCAATAATCATAGATTATGCAAAACATTTCTTACCACTGTTTCAAAATTCAGAAGGTAGTTTTGCCAACTAAGGCAACC
>NW_027449981.1:0-32890 GCF_964194025.1 Convolutriloba macropyga
ATACATACTTTGATCCGACATTATCGAACGAGACAAATTGTTGTTACCGATAGAATTTTTTCAAAAGATAATGTAAAATGTAACGTTTACAAAAAAATTGTGAAAAAGCTTTGGTGCAAAAAAATAAATAGGAAAACTTGGAAAAAGTTGATTTTTTTGGAATATAATTATAAAACTTTAATTTCACAGATCTTCAGATTGCTAGCGATTTGTTCCAATTATAAATGCTCTTTTGAATACATTGTGAATTCTTTTTCGTTTTGCATTTTATACAGCCCTCTTGTACGCAGTTTTGCTCTATGGACATGACCGAACTGCTCTTCGGCGCTCTTCCGAGTTCTTTGAATTGGCAACTCTATGATGAAAATATTGAACGCCTTAGGATGAAAATATTGGAAATTTGCAATGAAAATATTGAAAACTTTAAGATGAAATTATTGAAAACTTTTCGATGAAAATATTGAACACTTTACTATTCAAATATTGGAAACTTTTCAATGAAAAAACTTTACGATGAAAGAAACAACTTGTGCTGTTGTGCTTCCGAAAGAAGGAATAGATTAATAGTTTCTTACCGTTTTTTAATTAAAGTTTTTGGAAATATTACAAAAAGGAACACAAAACTTCGAACACATAGTCTTTGGTCCAACATTAAAATACTAGACCCAGTTAAAAGACGCCGGTCATAGTAAATTTCTATAAATCGATAATAAATTAAACGTGGGTAGCATAAATAAAAAAATCGAATGCAAACATGAATAGATCCATTTTTTGTACTATTTATAGTTAGCTTTGCTAATTGCTCAGTCATTATAACATATGAACCTTTGACACTCAAATGGGGCACCAATCACTAATCAACAAAAGATTAAATCGTTGAAATTTGCCTTGGTATGACAATACTCAGCCAAAAATCCGAGCAAAAGTAGCTAAACAGTTAATGAAGTGATTAAGAAAAAAAAACTTCTCACTGTCTCCGACAATCTTAGGTGCGAAATAACATATACTATTGCTGAAAAAATTATGTCTCTTTCATCCTTTTGTTTCCAACTATGGTAACTAGTCTTCAGTTGCATAGACACATAATCAAGACT
Source organism: Convolutriloba macropyga (assembly GCF_964194025.1). NCBI lineage: Eukaryota > Metazoa > Xenacoelomorpha > Acoela > Convolutidae > Convolutriloba > Convolutriloba macropyga. Next base: position 1,095 of record NW_027449981.1, read on the forward strand.
CCTAAAATGAATAGTGCGGTCATTTAAATTAAGATGCTTTCAGTTAAAATAATTCATTAGAGCATCCAATAAATCTATTAACACTCTTCGCGAATTTGTAGTTTTTACTATTTTGTAGAATGATTTTATTTTGATTTAATCATAACTTTGACGTTTTTCTGTGATTTCGTCATATGAAGTCGTCCTTGATTTCGTCATATGAAGTCGTCCTTAAGAAAAAGAATGCTCTCAAAACTCTTATGCGTTTATAGCAGCGAAAGCCTTTCAAAAACATGTCTTAAAACATTGTTTCTTCCTGAAATCTTTATTGATATCATATCTAAACGTTTTTCTCTAGACTATTCATTACTTCTTTTTCCTCCTTTTTATCGTCTTATCACATTAGCAGTGACATCTGAGGTCGTGAGTAACAATTAAGCACAACAAAAAATTGAAGCACTTTGTAAGGAGGTTAAAGATCTTAAACAAAAAAATATTGAGCAAGATCAGTAACTAAAAATTCTTCGGGCAAATCAAAAAAACATCAATGAACGATTGCGGGCCCAGGAGAGGTATTCTCGAAAAGACAGTGTACTCATTGTGAATCCTCTTTTTAACGCGCGCACTAGTAAAAATGTGACATACGACACATTAAAATTTTTTGACGATTTTCTCGGAGTGAAATTAACGGTTGATAGCATTAAAGCGTGTCATATAATACCCAACACTGAGACAGAATACCAAATGTCAACGGTGATATGCAAGTTTATTTACTTCAATGATAAGTTGGAAGTTTTCATGAAGAAAAGAGCGCTGAGGAAAACCAGAAATCATATTAATAATAAGAACATATACCTGAACGAGCCACTACCCGAAATCGAGGCACAGATAAAAGCTGAAGCAGTGAAAAGAAATATGATTGTCAGTACACATAACTGCACTGTCTCTGTCTTGGTTGATCGAGGAAGCCAAAAACCAACATACAAAAAAATCAATGATATTGAAGACCTGGGAAATGTTTTGGCTGAGAAGAAAAATACGTACTACGCGAGGTCAAACAACAATGACCATGATGATCATTATTCGCCGGCTCACAAAAAGCAGAACACAAGACAATACTGACAATGACAAAAACTTCATAATATCAGAAGTCTTGGTGAAACTCAATAATTTTTGTTAACCTATTGCAATAACTGAACTGTTATTAACACAGAATTTAACGTGTGGTTAATTTGATTAATCAGCGCAAGAGATCAATTAGGATAGGCTAAGGTTAGCTTAGTGTGTTTTCTCTTCTATAAGAGTGACTGTCTTGCTTGTGATTTCCGCAAGTTGTCATTAGCAAACTGTGATGTACGCAGTTTTGCTGATGGCGAGAGATGGTTACACTATACTAAAAAACTCTGTGATTTCCGCAGAGGAAGCATAAAAAGAAAAGAAAAGAAACAAGAAACTTTTTATTATTACTTTTTTTCTCTTTTTTTTAAACTGCTGGTAATTAAAACAATTTATTTGTTTAAAAAATTTGAAAAACTGAAATAATACAATGAAGAGGGGATTGGTCTTGATTGGCTTAAATTTGCTGCCAAAACGCACTGCTCTTTTATTTCTTAAAATGACATCTCAAATCTCCACTAAAAACAATGAAAAAAACTCAATACCTCTGCAAAATATAAGATCACTGTCGAAAAATTTTTACGAATTCAAAATATTTCAAGAATGTGAGAAACAGGCAATTGCAATTTGCTTAATTGAAACGTGGCTAAAGCCAACAGATAACAAACAAATTTTTAATCTAGCAAATTACAGTAGCTTATTTAGTTCGGAAAGAAAAAATAGGGGTGGTGGCGTTGGAATTTTTGTAAATTGCGCGGCTAATGCAAAATTGCTTGCAAAACTGGAAAAAGTCTCAATTCAGGCTATATCAGTTCTGATAGATTATAGAAGAACTGAAATAGTTATAACCTGTGTTTATATACCAACAAACTGCACAAATGAAGCTACGTTTTCAACTTTAGGAAGCTATTTAGATGAAATAGTTCTCAAACCAAATACTTTGAGGAGACCTGAATGTTAATTTTTTCACAAAGGAAAAAAATATGACCAGCTAATATCAACCTTTAGCGCTATTGGGCTCTCTTTTGTGTCATCAGAAGATGCAACAAGAGAAACCAATTAATCAAAAACGTTACTTGATGAGTTTTTTTACAAATTTCAAGTCCTCTCAAAAAGTACTGAAAACAGCTGTAAGCGATCATTATACCATTAAATTACAATTTTCTGAAAATACCAAATTTTCCGACAAAAAATGTAATAAATTACAAGTATGGTCAAAATTACAGAACACAGATAATCTGAATCAAATCAGAGCAAACATTGTGTCTTACAGCAACTTTCTGCTCAAGAAAAAATTAAATTCCATCAATTGCAACGAATCATTGATTAAGTTTCAAGACTTTTTAAACAAAGAACTGAACAAAATAATTCCGGAAAAAACCCACCTGTTAGAAACAAGAGAAATTGGATCGACAACGAAGTAAAAAATGCTGCTACAAAAAAACATCACTTAAGGCAATTGTATTTAAGAGAAAGATCTTCATCAGCCAAAGCAAAATATGAAAATTAATCCAAAGTAGTTAAGAAACTTGTCAGAAAAAAGATGAGACAATACTATCAAACAAAAATAAATAAAAAAGCTGGTCAAAACACTCGAAAATTTTTTGATGCTGTAAAAGAAATAATGGGTGAATCCAAAAACCTAGAGATCAAGGAAATAGAGTCAAAACTGGAATCGTTTAATAATTTCTTTGCAGACTTAGGGAAAAACCTTACAGAAAATTTTGGTGCTAAACGCAATGAGTCCTACACAAAGAAATTTGTAAACAGTTTATTTCTCCAAAAAATAACAATAAGGGAGATGAGCAAAATTTTGAGTGATATGAAAAACAAATGCAGCGTAGATGCCTTCAATTTGAATAACTATTGCTTACGGTTGCTTGCGCCATCAATTTCACATTTTCTCTGCGAAGTCTTCAACTCCTGTCTAAATTTTGGCTTGTTTCCTGATTGCCTGAAAATTGCAAAAGTAATCCCAATATTCAAGGAAGGGGACGAAAATGATCCATCAAATTATCGTCCGATATCACTGCTACCGGTGGTAGCTAAAATTTTTGAAAAAATTATCTTCAACAGAATTATTGTTTTCCTTAATAAAAAAAAGTTTTAAATGAAAATCAATTTGGTTTCAGACAAAACCGCAGCACAATTGATGCACTGGTGGAACTCAGCGAAAATGTTCGATTAAATTGGCTAAATAGTAAACAAAATACGATCAGTACTTTCTTGGATCTCAAAAAAGCCTTTGACACCGTGGACCACCAAATCTTACTAGCAAAGTGCTCCAGTTATGGTCTAAGAGGACATGTTTTGAAAGTTTTGAAGTCCTATTTGAGCAGAAGATTTCAATACACTGAAATAGGCTCGAAGAAGTCATCTATGAGGAGCATAAAAATTGGTGTCCCGCAAGGCTCAATAATGGGTCCTTTGCTTTTTATTAAATACATAAATGATCTGACCCCCGAAACATCTGACATAAATTCCATCCTCTATGCAGATGACTCTGTAGTTCATACAAAAAGTGAACCCAAAAGAAATGAAACTAGAATCAATGTAATTCTTCAGAAAACAGCCTCCTGGTTGAAAAGAAATCGACTGACTTTAAACGTTGAGAAGACAAAATGAGTCGATTTTTCGAAAAGAGTGCAAAAAAATTCTGAAAGGGTGTATATTAACAGTAAAACAATCCAAGATGTTGAAACTTTTAAGTATCTAGGGATTCAGGTAGACCATAAATTAAGTTTTCAAGAACATGCTAAAAGTTTAACGAAAAGAATGTTAGGTTTCTGCTCACTTCTCTACCGAATTAGGAAAGTCCTAACAACAAATCAGTAAGTTCAAGTCTATCGATTATATGTGCAACCAGAAATTCAATACGGAGTCTTAGTTTACGCTAACACAAGCAATCAAGTACTCAAACCCCTGAATCAAATGGTGAAAAGAATAGCCAGAATCATAACATTCAAAAAAAAGTTTGACTCCATAACAAGTAAGCGGAAAGAACTGCTACTTTATAATGTATCAGAGCTCCATCTGTATGAAATACTCAAAATGGCAATAAAAATAATACGAAAAAAATGTGAAATCCCAGTTTTAAAGAACTGTATCTCAAGGGAAGAGCTTCTCAAAATAGCAAATGCGCGAAACAGTTCTCGCAAATTTTAATTATTTCAGAAAAAGTTTGAAAATTTCTCACTGCAACCAAAAATTCGTAGAACGATTAATTGCTTGCTAAACTTTTTTCCCAATTTTGTCAATTTTAATTTTCATCTCTCAAAGCGGCAACTAAAGGACTTTTGTCACAAGTTTTTGGACTTATATGTTATTGACAATGATGAGTTGCTATCTTGGTCTAAAATGTGAGACCAAACCGATTTCTAAACTCCAAACCTCCAACAATTTTTTTTTGTAGCTAGTAAAATTTTTCTTATAATCTTTACATATAATCTTTGATGTTTACGATCTCTTTCGCTAGAGACACTTGAAAACAGGCCAACCGTGGCCTAAAAATGTTCTCCTGGAGTATTAAATGCATAAATGAAATTCGATATAACTTCTAAATGTAAAAGAGCAAGTTTCTTTTTTCTCTAATGAATACTCTGGAAACAATTTATTATTATTATTATAAACTAAAACATCGCTTGCAATATTGTAACCAGAATTTACTTGACAAAATTTAGCAACCAGTGACAAAAACAGGTATGCCATTGATTGCTTTCGCTTACGAAAAGGGAAAGCTCAGCACTCCTTTTATTCCAATCATCTAAAAATAGCTTGAATTATGGTTACAGAGCCAAAAACTCAACAACAAAATTGAAATTCAAACGAGAATTTGGCAAACATTTTTAAACACAACCAGAAATCTGCTTCATCTTTAGTTAAGAAAAACAGATTTCATTCCATTATAAATTTTTGATTTAATAAATTTTTTCTATATTTTGTTTGCATTTTAGAAATCTAGGAGCTCTTACACTAAAGAGTTTCCGTTAATTGATGGACGGGAAAGACGGTGACTCTTAATTTATCGAAGTTTTGTTCCCTCAGACCATTTTCATAAGAGTTGAACAATACACTGGGAAATAAGAGACAACTTACTTTCGATTTCCAGTAAAAATAGCGAGTGTGATTTTATGCAAGATTTAAAGTACAGTCGAGATTGCAAACACTAAAAGATTGGTTGTCTCATTATACTAAATGCATAGGATGAATAATTTGGTGTCAGAAGCAGTGTATTCCAAACAAGGCGGCTCGTTAATCTGCGTTCGCACATGATGTTCCGACCTGGGCTCATCTACATTTTTTTTCTAAATTGTCAAACAAATGAAGAGATAACAAAAATAGATGTTTGAGTTTAGAGATTACGCGACAAATAGAACAAACAACAAAATTAGCAAAAACAAAAATTTCACGGCAAAAACGGAATATCTAAATTTAAAAGCACCTAGTAACAACGTCAAAAAGCAGTCAGATAAAACCTTAACTACACAAGTTTACTTTTTCCTAACTATACAGCAGATGGAGAGTTTTCTTAATGAGACTAGGTAACAAGCCGACAAAAAGAACGAACAGTGAGGCGAGACATATAAATTAAACAACATTTTTTACATCAAGAAATTTCAAAAATCTTAAAAACCATTAGCTTTTAACTAAATATTCTCTGATAAATTACTAAAAACTTATTACAAAAGCATAAGGACCTGTCTTTGGTTAGACTAAGCCATAGAAACAAACACAAAAGAAAATCAAAAAATTACAAACGATTTGCGAAAACACAAATTATTGCTACCATTAAAATCATTAGCTATCAACTGAATATTATAAATTTTTAATTCAATTGTTATTTCTACTAATTCAGCTGAAGGATTTACAATGAGAGAATAAATAAATTTACTTGGGCCGCATTTTAAAACCATCGGGATCTGTTATTACGCGATTGTTCTGAAAGCAGAGAAAAAGAAACACAAAAATTGGCCACTCAATAAACGTTCAGAAATACGCACATTGTCCAGCAAACAAATAATTAGTAAAAAATAATATCAACAGAAACACAAGAAATTGGATGCGACCTCTCATTGATGAAAATAAGTTACAATTTGACGAAAAGAACAACAAAAACTGAAAAGTTGGAAAAATATTTCATAAAACTTAAGACTATTCCCTATAAACTGACTTCTTAGGGTAAAATCAATCATTAAATCCTCAATTACAAGGAGACCTGTCATCAATTTACGGCTACCTAAAGAACAAAAACAGCAAATTCAAGAAAAAATTGAGCGAGAAAAGTGTCGAAGGCATTAGAAAAAATGAATTTTTCACTAAAAACTTTTCTATTTTCTATTATTTTTTAAGAGCAATGGGAATTTTCTTTTTTATCAATATAATTTCAGAAAATCAACAAATATGAACACATACATTAGAACCACGAAATTTTCGAGAAAACACGCATTATCAACGCCAATAAATACATTAGCTTACAACGGAAGCCAATAAATACGCTAAATTATACCTCGCTGGGAAAACAAGTTGGTTTGCCAACATTATTTTCAATATTTTACCAATAAGACCTTACAACAAGTTATCGACTATGAAAACAACAACAGAGACAGGAAAAAACCAAAAATTCAGTAGGAAAATTCCAGAAGAAAATGTCGAAGAATTTCAACTCATAAGCTCTTCTCTGGAAACTTTATCTATGATCCGTTGAACTTCTTCCCTAAACCCATGGGGACTATCAGCAGTAGGATGATGTGATAAGATTTCAAAAGGATCCAAAATGAAAATAAAAGTACCCGAAAAGTTAAAAAAAATTCAGAAATCTCGTGGCATTGAAGTTTTAAAACTAATAGGTAGAAGATAAAACCGCTAACCAGATTAATTTTGGCTGCAGAAGAACGGAAAGGTATTCTGTTAGTACTGACATTGACCAAGATTTCACGAAAAAAAATTTAGGATTGGTTAATATTCAAAAAATATTTTTGAATTTTTTTAAAACTCTTAACAGCCATTAAACCCAAAATCTTTCAACAGAGCTCAATAACTACGCTCAGATATAACCCGGTGGGAGACAAAGATTTTTTGTCATGCGTAGATAAATAACAAGAGATCACAAAAGTCATATGACTTTGAGAACAATAACAAGAACAGGCAAAAACAAAAATTCACTAGAAAAGTGCGAGGAAAGAGTGTCGAAGCCAATTAAACCATTAGCTTTTCCATGAAAGATTTATCTGTGATGCACTGAACGTTCTCTTTGAGCCAATAGGAGATATAAATATTTGGATAATGCGATAAGATTTCAAAAGTAACCCATAATACAAAAATATCCAAAATTTTTTAAAATTTTTTGAAATCTTTTGTCATTGAAGTCATATAACCAATAGTTAGAAGATAGAATCGCTAAGCAGATTATTTTGGTTGCAGTAGAAAGCAAGTGGCTCCTGTCAATACTGACACTGGCTAACAGTTCACGAAAAAGTTTAAGATTTGTCAGTGATCAAAAAAAATTTGAAAAATTATTTTTCAAAATCTTAACAGCCATTAATTTCAATAGCTTTCAACGGAAGTCAATAAATACGCTCAATGATGCCCTCATGGGAGTACATTTATGTTGGTCATGCATAGGTAATCAATAAGATATCACAATAAGTCTTATGACTATTAAAACAACAACAAAAACAGGCAAAATCGAAAAATTCAAAAGATAAGTGCGAGAAGAAGGTGTCGAAGCCATTTAAACCACAAATATTTCTATCAATTTTTTATCTGTGATCCACTGAACATCTTCTGTAAGCCAATGGGAGATATCAATATTTGGATAATGTGATAAGATTTCAAAAGTAACCAATAATACAAAAATATCCAAAATTTTTTTAAAATTTTTGAAATCTTGTGTCATTGAAATCATATAACCAGTAGTTAGAAGATAAAATCGCTAACCAGATTAATTTTTGTTGCAGCAGGTAGGAGGAGGGTGCTATCACCCCCGTACTGACTCACAGTTCACGATAATAAGTTTATGATCCTTTAATGTTCAAAAAAATCGAAAAATTATTTTTTAAGTCTTAACAGCCATTAGCTGTCGCCTCAAAGCACTAGATATGTTCCCTTGATGCTCATTATGGAATATATTACATCGTTAGTCAATGAATCATTGCCATAGGACTCCAAAAATTAGTAAAACCTCAAAAATAAACTAAAAATTTCATTTAAAATTACGAAACCTCAGAATCGAAGCCAAAAAAAACATGAGCAATTACTTGAAAACGATGTTTATTGTTCATTTGAAGGTAAAGGAGGTTTGTCATTAATAGAACCTCAATATAAAAAGTGATTTGTCTCTAGGTGACTTAAAAAAAGCAAAAAATAGAAAAATTTTATAAAAAAAAGAGCTCTCAAATCGAACTCGAATTTTTTTTTTGATAGTGAACTTCCCTATGAGACCAGAACTAAAATTTTTTATCGCCTTTAGTCTATTAGGAACACAAAGTTGGTCCATTTTTGGCGTGAAATTTAATTTTGAAATACTATTTTTATAGAAAGTATTTTAATTTTGAGAAAGATTACACTAAAATTGAACAAATATCCCGTGTTCACACAAAGTTTCAATCCTCGATAACTCCTCGAAAAAAAAAAACGAAAATCAAAAAAACCTATTCAATTTTGAATTCTACGCTGGCCAGCTTTTTAATGATTCCACTCACATTTCTCTACGACGAATATATCGATCGGCCAAAATTGACTGAACAAAAAAAACCCGTTTGAGTTTATAGTTCCTCCCCCCCCCCCCACAAGTGGGGTCGGAACAATAACTTTACGTGTTTACATATTATGGTATTTAAAATATCTACTGATGAGTTACATATCTGCATGGAAAAAATTTGCGTACATCAAATATTTGGATGCACTCAACTGTTGCAATATCTTTAATCTTTAACTTTATGTCTATGTATTTAAATAATATCTTCAGCAAGAGGAATTAATTTTATCTGTGCAATTTAATGTCTGCATTTGGCATCATTTGGCATCTACTAGTGGGGTGAGAAAAATTTTAAGAAAAGACGCTATATTTGTTACTCGTAGCTGTATAATGGCTTTGTAAGGTGAAAACTAGCATAAATTATTCAAACGTTATCTAATTAACCAATAATTAGGTTCGCACGTTGTTGTTTAACAATTCTCATTTGAACAGTTTTCTAGAGTTAAGCAAAATGTTTTTAAACAAGCAAGAAACAGTAAACTATTTTTATAACGCAATGACTAACAAAAAATAGCTGATTAGTTTTTAGATTTTTTTCCAGGAGATTTGAGAATTGATGAAAGATTTAAGACGAAATTTTACAGAGATGAATCCTAAGACAGAACTTTTTGTCAACTGATTTGAACTTTTTCTTATCTACAAGTAAACAATCTTTCTATTATATTATATTCCAATCTTGCCGAATTACGGGTCATTCACATTCAGATCCAAAAAAATTTGTTGAAAATTTTGAAACGGCTAGGTTTATGATGTTCTGAGGTTCGCATTGAAATTTATTTCCGGTTATAATTGATTTTTTGATTTCTCTTGAATTTTGATAGCTGTCAAAAGCATTGTATTAGTTCTTATAAGTCAGTGCTTTTTGCTGCGTTGAGATGCAAAACGTTTCAATTTTTTGCTCATTTAAACCTGCAAATAGGTTCCTCAATTTATTTGTCCGTATGTTTTTCACACAAAAAAATCGTGTCTAAAGGTGTTGCAGGCACATACCAAACTTTAACTCATTTCCAAAGCAATTATAGTGACTAATAGGAAGATTTTTCACTAGAACTTTTTAAATCATAAGCATGGATATCTGTGTAAGCAACTGTTCAAAAGTTTACAGGGTTACCAGAAGGGTTACGTGACACTTTAACCAACGCGACGCCATAATTACAATTGTACTTTCTTAATACCAGAGACCGAAATTCTTTTTTTCTTTATGTTCAATAGCCCGGTTAAAAAATGGCAACTGATAGTTCAAGTAAAATTATTCATAATCCTCATACCCGCTTGGTTTGATCTGTGGTTCGATTGTTATCGTTTTCATATAAGTCCTCCAGGAAACTCGAGGAGGGGGGGGGGGGGGGGTGGCAATTCAATTAGAACCCATCCCGCTTAGTAGGGTGATACTTAAAATTCCCTCTGATATCTGATATTTGATTCCAAAGGGCGAATTAATAGGAGTTTTTTTAGTCCTAGATGACGGCGATTTTTCACGCGTTTAGTTCGAAAACAGATGAAAACTCGAAGTGTTCAGTGCACAAAATGTACAAAGTTGAAATTCATTAGGTTAAGACTAAGTTAAGAATTTTACTTTGAAATTCACCATGAAATATCTGATAAGTGCCATGATCAAAATTCTGGTCATGGAAAATATTATAATGAAGTTTTGATGATTCAGTACTGAATTATTATGACTCTCAGGTCTGGAAAATTTTTGACAATTTATGGTTTTGTCGTGATCTGTCTAAACATACTTTTGATATTGATATATTTGATCAAGTTTCCATTATGTTGTTGCGGTATTTGTGCTTCAATCATTCGTCAATTATCAAGTCAACATCATTTTTTATAGTTCAGCCTGAAAGCGGGTTTCCCTGTACTTATAAACAATTTTTTTACACGCTCAGTAATCGATCAGTCAAATTTCAAATCTTGGCTCTTTTCTGCCGAAGGAGTTATTATTAAATTTTAGTTTAATTGGTCATGGATTACATTTTTACATGATTCAGTCAGATATTTCCGGGGGGGTTCATCATGATTCATTTAACCCCGATCCCTTTTTTTTAACCTGATCCCAGGTTTAGTCGTGATAGTTTCATATCACGTCCCACGAGCAGCAGAGACATGGACGAATGATTAGTGAAGCGGGAAATACGGAAATGGGATAGTGTGAGATAGACGTCTATTAGGAATGAAGGGGAATCGGAGGAGGGGGGAAGGGGGCTATAAAAGACTTATGAAGCAATTGCTTTGTATTTATGTTACCAGTAAGTCTGGTCATAGGATAGAGGCTAGCTTTGGGCAGGATTTTAACTCCTCTATTTACAAGGGCGGCTAAGTGTCTGATTGCTTCGGAATATATACAAGTTATCATTTAGGCAAGAAATAGTAAATTAACTTAGTTATTATTGTTTCTTACTGTATTATTGATTCCCTAGTTACAGTTAAATTCAGAAATTCGCGCGGGGATACAATTATTATGCCCCTTGAAATTTGAGATACAAATCACTATCTCATAGGGCTTGTAAATATGAGCATTTTTGGTTTTTTTAGTATAACAAAAAGCCAAATAGCGGAAAAAAGGCACAAAATTACAGAAACGATTATTAAAATTTTAAATTAAGATTTCAGCAACTATTTGATCTCAAGAATGTCCCTTAATTTTAATTTTGTTTCAGATATTGTCGACAATTACTGTAATTCTTCAACTGATAATTCAACAAGCAGTAGCGGACATTTGGACAGGAATAGCATTTACCTCTCATCCTACGGAGATACTTTTGACCTCTGCTTCAACAAGGTTTTGCGTATCAAAATTATTGGGATCTTTCGAACTGTTTCCTACATTTTAACAACCCTCCCCCCCTTATTTTTAAATCACCCCCTACTCTTATATTTATTTTATTTATACTGCTTCTTTTTATTATCCCTGTGCAAGCGTAAATTAAAATGCTCGTCTAGCCATGCCCAGTAAACCAAAACTTGATACACCTTTATAAAAGACATCAATGATTGTGACATATCTTGCAGAAATTTAAATATCTTGAAATATCTCCGAGAAATACCAACATTTCATGGTAAATATTGATAAGATCTTGGCAAGATCTTGTCAAGACAGAACAACGACATCTCGTCCCGCCATAACAATACGCAATAATTAGTACAAGTTTTTGTAAATGTGTAAAAAGTCCGATACTGACTAATTGAAGCCGGCTCTCGTCCTTATCAGAGGACACTGAATTCACAGTAGTTTTATACCCACGAAGTATGTAGTAAAAAAACCACCGGATTTTGTTTCCCTATGTGCCAAAAATGAACAAAAATAAGTTTTCTTTAAAAAAACATGCGATTAAAAGTAGATCACATTTATAATACGTAACTCGATAATCGTTCATAATCATCTCAATTCTTCAGGCCTGATTTCCTTCGATAACAAGGAGGCTCGGTAATGTGCGTTCGCACATTAAGTTCCGACCCCGCTCATCTACATTTTTCACTTAATTGTCTGCCAAATGAGGAAGAGATAAAAAAAATTAACATATCAACCTATCGTTCAACAAACTACTAAAAGAATAAAACAATCTTTTCTAGAGGGTCTATGAGACCTGTGGCTACCATAATATGACTACCAGAAAAGACGGCAATAAAAATCAAATAGTTAAAGAAAATTAATTACGACCAAACCTCCTTGTTCATTTTTTGAAAACCACTAAAAACCAAATCAAATCGGGCATCAGATACAATTTATACTGAACACATTAGTTTTTGGAACAAAATATGGGATTTTTCTTCAATGCGACTTGGCAACAAGTCGACTAGAAATGAGTAAAAGCGGCAAAAGTTTATTAAAACATTGCTCCTTTTTAAAAAAAAAATTATTAAATTCGAACTGACTAAAGCATTGCACATCAAATGAAATCATTGAGAGAGTTTTTTATACCGCAATAGAGAGCAACTGAGGCCTTTCATTATGCAGGATATGTCATACGACTACAAAAAGAACGACAAATACAGGCAAATTTTGCACGAAAAATAATGCACGAAAACAATGTCCCCGCAATCAATATTAAGGTAAGCATTAAAAGCAATAAAAATCTTCGTTTGCATTTTTTGCTGGTGACATTTGTAAGTCAAATGACGCCCATTATTGTGATTCTGTGAAGAGAAAACAAAAACCTACAAAAAAGGGGCAAAATTGCGAAAATCACGAATTGGTTTTATGAAAACTGGTTGTTCCAAGAAGAAACACCATTTGAGGAAAATAAAACCGTTATGAAGAGCAAATATTATTTCAAAAAATAAATGACGTGAATTGTATATAGAGATGCTTAGCTACAATTTAAAAGAAATAAAATTGACAGATCTCAAAAATCTATCTCGTTTTTTTTTATTAAAAACAAATATTTTCAAAATTTATAGCCAACAAAAGCTTTCGACTAAAAAAAGAGACAGTATGTCTTGCAACTACTCGGAAAACTACTTGCGACTGTTATTAATGAGACTAAATCATAAGACTATGATAAAATTTAAAACAAGCTGAACTAATAACTTTCAAAAGCAAATTTACGAAACCACAGTTTTGAAGCCATTAATCTTATAAGATATTAACCGTGAGAACATAACATCTTCATTCGCGTCTCCTTTGATCATCATCACATCTTTTTGTAAAACGACTATCTCAAATGACAACAAAAAGAACCACAAAAACTGAAAAGCATCTAAACTTCACAAAATACTTCAGAAACAAATTGTCTAAGCAGTGAAGACATGATTTAATAAGTTTAAACAACAGAAAAAGAGCTCTAAATAATGAGGCTAATTAACAAAAATGATACAACATTGTAAAATACAAAAAAAAAACCAAAAAAAGGGATAAGTTGAAGAAAACTATTACTCTTTCTTTTAGAATTTTAAATCGAAAGTCGAAACAGCCATTAGTTATTTACCGATATCAGTTATATAAGTTCAATTGTGTACCAATACTTGGACACTGAGAGCTTTAATTACACAATATTTGGCATATGACAACAAAAATTATTAACAAATAGAGGGCAAAAATAAAAAACTCTACCAATTTCTGCAAGAGAACGGTGTCGCAGCTCTTCAAACCATATGTTATAAAAACAAAAATTATGTTCAGTTTCAAATGTTGTAGAGTTTTTTTCAGTTAGATTGTTAAATAATGTGACAATTTACAAAAGAAACAAAAACAACAGCAAAAATGGGCAATTTTGCACAAAAATCAGAAAATTTTGTATAAAACCTCGTAGTAGCAAATGCAAAAAAACTTCTGTTAAAACAATTCACCACAAAATTAGCTTTGTTCTATAAGGAGGAAAGGGTGTCCTGTTTTTACTGAGAATAAGCTAAAAGTTGACTAAAATAATATAAACAATTGACAATTTCAAAAAATCACAGAAATTTCGTTAAAACAAATACATTGAATAACCTAAGAGACATTAGGTAACAACCGAATGAATAGAAAAGATTCACTTGCACCTCTTGAGGAGGAAATTTAGACCTTTGAGTGGTCAAACCTAAAAATCAGACTGCCAAAAGAATAAAAATTGAAGGCAAAAGACAGGAATTCAGTTAAATTTTACTAAAACTCTTCCTCAAAGCCATAAAAACACTTTGGTTCTCTGCATAAAAACTGTATCTACATTCGGCCTCAAATTTATGCAAATTGGATTGGTCATTAACGGCGCCATGAACAAAAAATATTGTCAGTAATTAACTTTAAAAGATCAAAATCAAAATATTTCGAAAAAAGGCAGCATCAAAATAAAAACCAAAAAGTCTCTGATTCTAAGAGTCCATGAAATTATCAAACCTATGCCTGATTTTGTCGTGCGCCCAGCAAACCGACCAAGTGTTCCAAGTTTTTGCGAATTTGACCATTTGTTGAGTGGAATTCTTCAAATATTAAAAGAAAGATGCATTTTGTATAATTATCGAGTTAAATCTGCAAAAAACGGCAAAGTTTTAAATCCAGAAGACATTCATACGCCGCCTATTTGAAACTAGCGCTCTTTTGAGATTAGGAAGACTGTGTTAAGGTTTCTAGTCTCACTAAGTCTGGCAAACTTTGACAAAGTGGACAAAATGCATATTTTGAGCCATTTTTGATGAAAAAAGTTTGAATTTTGAACATTTTATCAAAAGTTTTAGCCGAAAAAAACTTGAATCAAACAATTCAGCAACGTTCTACTATCTCTAACGGTAACAACAACACTCTGTCTTTTAAATATTTAAATCTATTTTGAATTATATTAGCGAAATTGTGCCAAATTTTAGCAAAAATTACTGAAAAAGTGAACAAAAACAGTAATGCTCACAAAACTTCAAACCTCGATAACTCCCTGTAAAACACGAAAATCGAAAAAATCTTTTTAATTCCGTATTCTACGCTGGACGGGCTTTTTAATGATACTACTCACAATTCTCCACAATGATTATATCGGTCGGCCAAATTTGACTGAACAAAAAAAAACCAGTTGAGTATATAGTTCCTCCCTCCCCACTAAAGTGGGGGTCGGAACAATTAACCTAATATGTCAACTGGTAAGAAGTCAATGAACACAGACACCGGTTGTCCACATAAAAAGAGAACAAATATATTTTGTTCCGCTGGACATAATATTAATTTAATAAATGACTTTGATAATGCTAAAATATATTCAGAGATTACTACAAATTTGCAAAAAAAGTAAAAATTGCTCTAGGTTTTCTTGTTTTGTTTTTTAATTAAAAAATGAAGAAGATAATGCCTTAACAAAACAATGCATTACCAGAATGCCAAAGCTTCATTCAAAGACCAAGTTTACTTGATACAAACAGAACTGGACTTCAAAATTCCCCAACACGTCATAAAAAACACCTGGATATTTTATGCTAATCACCTGGCTTTTTGCTGTTTGATGAGAGATGCAAAAATTGTAATTGGAGAGCTGATAATATCTGCTAAACGAAAACTACGAGACATGACAAGCAGCAAAAACAACCTCACCTCGATTCCCATCTAACTCGAAAAGTACTTCTTTTTAAAAGATCACTAAAAAAGATAGATACATCAGTTAAAACCTCAACTGAAGAAATCAAACTTTACTTCACCCCTGAACTTATGTGACTGTTCTTTAACAAGGCATTGCAACAGATCACGATGAACAAGAATAAAAAGAAGCAAAGTCAAAAATAAGCTGTCAAAAGCAAATAGATAAAGCCTAATTTTTTTCATCGAAGCTGTGGGAGCATTCATTAGCGAGAAAAGGAATTAAATAAATACATCTCGGAGAATCAAGTAAACTGATTGGGATTAAAAATCACGATAAAAACAAAACAATTAACAAACAACTGTTAATTACGACCAATTACGAGAAAAAGAATAAAAGGGGCAAAATTTGATAAAACAATTATTTTTTGAAAACAGTTTCAAAGTAAAAAACCAACTGCTCATTGGAAAAACTAGATAGGTTCTTCGGCACGTCCATGCAGGGAGATCTTCCCTAATCGATAAATTGCCAATCTGGAATACAATAGAAAGTGACAGATTCAAGTTGAGCTAATCATTAAAATCATTACATATGATTAAATCCTGTCATCCTCAAAGCTAAAAAATCCCTCTTTTAAGTTGTGGTAGGAAGCGAAAAAGACAAACAAGAAACGCAAAAGTTGTAAAATAATTTAAAGAAAACTTTACAAATTAGCCAAATCACAAAACATTTTTAAAAAATTGGATTTAATGGATCCACAACACCACAAATGATTCAAATCAGTAAACATATAGTGTTTTCTCTAGAAAGAAGCTAAAAGCTGTTTTTACAATAGAGTTTATGTAGCGAATTGTCAGCAAAAAAGTGAAAAAAATTGCCCAAATTTAAAAACTTTCTGATATTTTTAAAACCAAATATAATTTTTAAAATTTTCAAAAGCCCCAAAAATTCGCATTTTTTTAAATCCTCTTTATAATTTTCTCTCAAATTCATGAAAAACCAACTGCACCTCAAATTAGCGGAAACCAAGTATTAAGACAGAAAATTGACAACATTTACACACAGAACCAAAAAATTCAACAAAAAATGTTAAGAAAACACATTGTTGAAGCATTTGAAACCGTAGGTTATCAATTGAACCGGTTATGACTGTTAATTTAATGTGTTTTTGAATATAAATAAGCCATCCCTTGAAAAGGACTATGCAACAAAAAAAGATAAAAACAAACGAACACAAATTAAAACCAGAATCAAAATTTTTTTCACAAAAACGTCTGAAACCATTAGCGTTTTAGCCATAAAACCATCAGTTGCAACAAAAAAACAATAAAAAACATTTTGTTCAGCAATGAGTGCATGAGAAATGTCATTAAAAAATCTAAGATAGAACTTCTCAAAAAGAGAAGCAGAAATGAGTAGTGTTCAAAAGGTAGATCAAATTTTCCAAAAAAATTCAAAGTCAATAATACCATTAGCAATCAACTTAAGAAATGAAAAACGATTGTTTATGTTTCCAGTGGAAGCATTTGAAAACTGCCAATTTAGAACATCAGGATAGAAGGACCAGTACATGTAAATCAATGGTTCAGTGATATTTTGCACGAAAATGGTTTTGAAGCCGTTAAAATCATACGCTACTCACTAAAAAACATTTTATTAACAGAAGAATTTTCTTCAAAACTTATGACCTGTTATTCAAGTGATAATTCGAAAAAGCAACAAAAACATGCGACAAGGCAAAAAAAGCATACTTATGAAATATATTAAAATGACAATATATCAAAATAGAAAGATTCTTTTTGCAGAATGCTGATTTTAGGTTAGCAAAAAAACACTAAGATTTTTAATCTAGAAAACTCCTAAGGGAAATGGAAGCAGAAATATCCTGCTTTCGAGTTGATCCAAACTAAAAATCTTTCTGCTGACAATTTGATTCTGTGCTTGCGGTAACTTCGTGAAATAGTTGCGCGGAAGAATTATTTGGTGCCAATTTTGAGAAATCATCAATTTTTAATCCCTAATTGTCGGATCAAAAGAGTCAGGAACTCCCCTTTAGGCAAAAGCATTAGCTCTTTTTTTTAACAAAATCAATAAATTAACTAAAATTCTGTGAAATGTGAACAAAAACAACGGATATATCATTCCATTATTCACAAATTTTTGAAAGTCGATAACTGCAAAGAAAAATTGAAAAACAAAAAAAAAATCTTTTTAAATTCCATATTCTACGCTGTACGAGCTTTTTAATGATACCACTCACATTTTTTTTACGATTAATAAATCGGTTGGGCCAAATTGTCTGAAAAAAAAACCATTTGAGTATATAGTTCCTGCCTCCCTACTAATGTGGGTCAGAACGAAAAAAAAAACGTGCATTGTTGCAATTACTCCGATAAAATTATTTTTAAAACAGAAAAATAATTTCAGACAAAAAACGATAATATTAATTTTAAAAAACACTATTTGGAATCTCAATGACAGTTTTCACTACAAAGACAAGACCTAAAACTCTCCGGGTTGATGCAAAAGCAAATAAATTTTTAAAAAATCGAATTCGCGAATTTTAATTGGACCCAGGAGTCTTTCAAATGAAAACGAACGTTTGCTCAGAAAAGACATTGTTAGTCTGATGCATCAAGAATTCTTGGGCTAGCTTGACTGGGAATAAATTTAGTTTTCATCTGTTTTTAGTATTCTTAAAAAGTGATATTGAATTGTTTTTCTTAGAAACCGCTGAGACATCGGGGTGGTCATTATTTTTCATTCCGGATGTTTGGATGTTTCTGGTAGAGTTGGTGATTCCTTTATTTCGTTTGTGTGTTCAGAGCGCCCCTGAACCATAAAAAATTCCACAATTTATTTGGTATAGAAAATTGCATGAAGAAACGTTGGGCGACCATGTGAGCTATGATTCAAAAAGCGGGTCGACGAATAAAAAGACTTTGAGTCGCCCGTAATTAGGGCATCAAAAATGGTTGGTCGACCGTAATTCTACTATGAAGAAATATTGTAAATCATTATTAAAAATGCATTTTTGAATACAGTATATTCAAAATTTTCGTTTTTTTTGGTCGCTGTTTGCCAGAATTTGAGTATTGCTAAAGTTATTGAATTTTTTTTCAGGCGTTGGACGGTTTTATTATGGTGGTTGGAGAGGACTGCAAACTGCACTACATCTCTGAAAACGCATCATCGTGTCTCGGATTGTCACAGGTGAAGAGATTTTAAACTATTGTCCAAAGACACTTCAGAAGGTCGAGAGAAAAACCCAATTTTGATAACGTTTGGCTACTCTCTCCTCTCTCTCTCTCTCTCTCTCTCTCTCTCTCTCTCTCTCTCTCTCTCTCTGTGTGTGTGTGTGTGTGTGTGTGTGTGTGTGTGTGTAACATTTATGGGTCGAGTTTTTGTCGAAAAAATTATGTAACAATTGCGGTCCTTTTCTTTAAGATATTCGGTGAATTTTGCTAAGATTTATGGTCTTTAGCGGCGAAATTTTATTTTCACCGCAGTTGCCGGAATTCTCACAAATAAAAAACTTCCTTACGCGGCTTCCAACCTCTCAACTCCTGCATGTCAACAACTTCTTATTGCACTGCGCCATCTTTCGCTTACTTTTATAATAATTCCTGCGAAATTAAATTAGATTCAATAAACTCTTTGGATAACATATGCGTTGAATTTTTGGTAGATTCGCAGTTTTCAGCGTTTTTTTTATTTTTATTGCTTAAGCGGTGTAAAAAGAACTTACCGCCATCAAGAAGAAGCGGAGAAAACATAAATTTCACTGCAAAAACCACATATTTTACAAAAAATCATTGCAATAAAATGACAGTGACTTTTACCTGTGAAGTGACGTAAGATGTGCTGTCTGATGAGCGACTACACCAAAATCTCTTGATGTTTCAAACTTCATACATAGTGGATCTCTGACTATGAGTTTGCACTAATTTGAATACCGCCTTGTTTCGACTGAAATCCACTATTTATGAAAAATTTTATTTGTTTAAAAGCAACAAAAGATGAAAAGTTAACCACTTTTCTATGGAAGCTACACCAATAATTCTTGCTGTTTTAGACTTCCAATAAATAAATTATCTCTGACTATAGGTTTGAATTTATTTGAGTTCTCATCTCTTCTGACGCAGAGAGGGTAACGAAATAAAATTTTGTGAAATATATCCGTTGTTTTCGAGCTATACAGGAACAAGGAGGCTCAATAATGTGCATTCACATGTGATTTTCTGACCCCGATCATCCATATTTTTAATTTAATTGTCTACCAAATGAGGAAGAGAGTGAAAATTGTCAAGCATTCATTTTTTTTGTTCGAAAATTATTGGCGTTTGAATGAAAAAAAGCCTTCTAACTCAAATTATTATCAAAGTGTATTAGAATACTCGAATTATAAAAGTACTTGTACTATCAAAACCATAAAACATCAATTTAAATGTACATCGCATTCATCGCTCTTTTTACATATTTTTTTCGAGCTTTTTCGTTGTGAAGATATTTAGCAAATTTATTGGTGACTTTTTTGTATAATTTGCGACTCATAGATATGAATTATTTTTATCACCACGGTCAACGTATTCTTACATTTTTTGCAATATTTTCTGCAGTGAAGGTAGTTGGTAATTTTAGCGGTGAATTTCGGTAAAATTTGCGATTCTTAGCGATGAATTCTTTTTGTTCACCGCATTCAACGCTATAAACCGCAATTCTTACATCATTTCACCGCATTCACCGCAATTTTTACATTTTGTAGCAATTTCTTTTAGTGTTTACCCCTCGACCCGCTTTCTAAAGGTTCTGAACATAAGAGTAGTGTGTTATAGTCATTTGTCTGGTCTTTTCTATTTTCTAAATGACTTATCTCTCTAAAGAAATGTTAATCACGAAAGTATTTGGTTGTATTGAAAAGAAAAAATTTGGTGATAATTTTTATGCCCCCAGGCGCTCGTGCTGTTTATTTCATGGTAATATGCTATAAAAACTCAAAACTTGTAACTGACCTTGTAACTTGTAACTGGCTAAAAAAGTAGATGCCAACTATTACCAGAAACGGGAAAAAATTAATTTTTGCAGGTGGAAATGTTGGGAAATTCCCTCTTTGACTACACTCATCCCGATGACATCCCGGAAGTGACGAAAGAACTTTTCACTAAGAGAGAAACAGAACACGGAAATGCGAACATCGAACGTGAGGATGAAACTGGAATGAAAAACCTGAACAAAGTTGAGCTGGAACAAAGTTTTGATCAAGGTAAATTGCTGTTTTGATTGTTCAGAGTTTGAAGAAAAATAGTATTGTCATAAATTGCGAGAAGGATTTTGCCTGATTTAGCCGACACGATGTTGCTTTCTAAGGTGATAAAAGAATTTTTACTCCTTGTTTTTTTCGAAACCAAGTTTAATGCTGTACGAATGCTGCAACAAAGATAAGCTTTTTTAATTTCAATCAAAGAAACAAATGCGGCTTGCCCCTAAAACAACCTTAGATTGCAACTTAAATTGACGAAACATATGTACTTAGAACAACTCAATTTGAGAAAAACTCAAAATTTCTTTAAAGTCAATACTTTGAACTTGTTTTTAAATTATATGATAATTTGTGAGAAGAATCTAAATCATATTTTGCTTTCACCTTTATATATGCCGTCTTTGTGCAATTGTCATTATATGGGAAAAAACAGTGTAGGTAAAATGTATTTTGTTGGTGAAATCCGAGAATCCAAATTTTGAGTAAACAGAAGTCATAGTGTCGAAAAATACTCTAATAAAACATTGCCATTATCTGCCGATTTTTTGCAGAAAATGATATCTTCTTTCTACTGTAGTCATTGACGTACAATCAATCACTCATAATCGTTAGCAGAAAGTTACTAAGGTACCAAAAAGCTATGCATACCGAGAGAAATTTTTAAGAGAACAACGAACGTCAAATACTACAACACTTTGAGTTCAAAACAGATATCTAGTAACGGGTTCATAACGCTTTCAGCGTTTTAATATCTATTAAACACTTTGTACAGTTTTCACATAATTCATTCACAATTCTGTTGACCTATGAATCAATATCTTGACACTTTTATTTCCAAATTTTCCCAATGATATGTCTCTTTGCTATGACGTTTCTCCTAACTGAAATAGACGCTTCAGCTTCTTTGAACAACTAACAAACAGTTTCCGCCGATCCGATTGAAATGTATCCCCCACAAATAACTGGTTTTTGATGAGCTTTTTTATTAATAAATCTTCTCCTATTTCTTTATAGAACTCGCAGAATTCTATCGTTGGTGACTTTCCGAGATGTGTTAATTTTTTTGGTTTTGTTTGTATCGATGGGGCTGAATAGTCCATGAAAATTGGTTGAGTTAATTTTGTTTTCTGTCCATGAAAATTTCACAATTCGACTTTTCGAAAAACAAAAGATTGGAAAACAGTAAAAGAAACAAGCAGGTGACGCACCATTTCTGAGCAAAGAAAACCAAAATGAAAACTAGTTTAAAATTTTAAATTTTCAAAATTTCTTTGCTCTTTAGAATAAACCAAAGGTTTTGAACAAAATTAGTGCATAAAGAGCACAATTTATTTTTGCCCAAATTAAAAAAACGTTAGAAACTGCGCGTGACTTAAACAATATAAATTTCAACCCAGTTAAACCAAAAATTTTGTCAATTTTCTAATGCAAAAGATATCTCATAGGTTGTTTTTATTGCCAGAATGAACAACTGTAGAATTTGATTCCAGCTAGTTATACTAAAAGATAAATCGTGCACCAGAGAATAAATATCCGGGGTTTCTGAAAATGACGAGAAATTTAATCAAATAGAGATGGAGCCTGATTTTTATCTGTCTATGTCACATGTTATGTATTTTCAAAAATGTTTTTTTCAATGAACGTATAAAACAATTTTTTGGCCCTCTTTTAAATGCGTGTTGACAAATTTCAATTTTGAATTCACCTAAATTTACCAGTATATGTAGAAAAAAATTCTTCGGGGTTGAGGTATAGAAATACATCATGGTACCGGAAAGCTACTGACAGCATAATTTGTGCTCTTTATACGCTAATTTTGTTCAAAACGTTTGGTTTATTCTAAAGAGCAAAGAAATTTTGAAAATTTAAAATTTTACACTAGTTTTCATTTTGGTTTTCTTTTCTCAGAAATGGTGCGTCACCTGCTTGGTTATTTTACTGTTATCCAATCTTTTGTTTTTCGAAAAGTCGAAATGTGGAATTTTTATGGACAGAAATCGAAATTAACTCAACCGATTTTCATGGACTATTCAACCCCATCGATACAAACAAAACTAAAAAAATAACACCTCTCGGAAATTGTCCAGCGATAGAATTTTGCGAATTCTCTAAAGAAATAGGATAAGATTTATTAATAAAAAGCACATCAAAAACTGGTTATTTGTGGGGATACAATTCAATCGGATCGGCGGAAACTGTTTGTTAAATGTTCAAAGAAGCTGAAGCGTCTATATTAGTTAGGAGAAGCGTCAAAGCAAAGAGACAGATCGTTGGGAAAAATTGGAAATAATAGTGTCAAGATTTTGAGTCATAGGTCAATAGAATTGTGAGTGAATTATGTGAAAACTGTAGAAACAGTTTAATAGATTTGGGGGGTTTTCATAGAAAGTTTGTAAATCCATCAAACGAATCGCAATTCTGGCTGATGACCGAAGTTAATTGGAATCTTCTTGGTTAACTCTAGATTTCAGTAGGCTATATCAATCTCAATGAGTGGGGACAATCAATATTGATGATTTTTTGATGTCTCATTCTATGAATCGGTAGCTCAGAATTTTTATCGTGTGTTTTATGGGTCGTAAGTCCTTGAAGGGCAAAATTTGGGAGCGAAAACATGAGAAAAACTTCAGAAAAATTTTCCATAGAAGGTAAAGAAAGTGACTTCATTGTTGATTCGAACTGAACTGGTAATAATTTCCATCAATTGTGAACAAAGATATCATCAATTTAGATCCTTTTGTATTGTCAAAAAGTTATAAATTCAAGTTGTGGACTGTCATTTCAATTAAAGCTTTTTGACGTGGTCTTCTTTCTTATAAGTCTTAATAACAGTCAATCAAAGATCTAACATTGAATAGTTTACAATGATGATGTAGCTGAGTGACGGAGTACATAGTGAACTGAATTTTAATGAAAAGCATTGCGCAAACAACTTTTGGTTGATTTTCGAAACAAAAACTTATTTAGGAATGCGAGGTGAAAGAAGGAAGTTCACAATGCGAATCAAATGTGTACTTGCAAAACGCAATGCTGGCCTCACATTCAATGGCTACAAGGTATAGTTATGACCTAATTTTGCACGCCAACCTAAATGCAGCAACTTATCAATACTGACAACAATGGAAATTTGGTTTCTTTCTCATGATAGCTCACCCAAGCTGATTATTTTTGTTGATAATTTTTCAAAGCCATACTTTCTAGAACAAAACACATTTTTAAAAAAATTGCAGTGAACATGACAATATAGTTTCGTAGCCAAACTCAATTATTTACGAATTGGTGTGAGAAAACAAATGAGTAAAACATGCATTATTTATTTTAAAAAAACATTTTAAGACTTTTTGAATAGTGAGCACATCAGATACTTTATATACTCTCATAAAAAGAATATTTTCATTTTAAAAGAATAGATTTTCAAAGTTTCATTTGAAAAACGTGGCAAAGATCCGAAATTTTTTTATTTCATTATGCATTGATAAAGTTTGACAGCTTTGAGCAGTGATTTATTGTGTTATTTCGGATCAGGGATAGTTTTTTTAAATAAGGTTTTTTCCGCTTGTAGAACTTATTATGACAGACTACTTTAATGAGGAAAAACATTTGGGCAACTCGACTGTTGGATTTTAATATTTGTAAAGAAAACAATTCATGCCGCGAGTTTGTCGAGAAATCGCAAAAATTAGGTTAATTTTGGCATATTTTTGTAACCCTCATTTTTTTCCTCCACTATTTTATAAAATATCAAAAATAAAAACGTTCGGATTTTTGCCACGTTTTTCAAATGAAACTTTGAATTGTATTCTTAATTAATTAATAATTTCTGTTGTTGACCCACCTGTATTTTTTATCTATAAAGCTATTATTATTAAATTACCCTACACTACCATTGAGGATGTTATCTCTTGACATTGTTTTTTGGATAAAAAAGTGTTACTTTTTTATAACTCGATCATATAAATTTTACCATTCTGGCAGTTTTACGGTAATTTTGGGAGGAACTATATGTTATATGATAACTAATCTAGCGGGCTATGTGAAAGACCCGGTTTTTTGTTCGTTTTCAAGGTCATAGAATGCGAAGCAGTGTCTAAATTTACCCTGAAAACTCCGAACGACCCTGCCAGTGACGTCAGAAGAGAGGGTATGGAGATAGTGGCAAGGCCCCTGCCCTGTAATTCTCATAATGGCTGTGACCTCAGAATATTCTCGAATGTCTTCATTTTTAGAGTGAGCTTGTTCGATCTGAAGATTGAGTTTATCGACCAGAGGTAAAAAATCTTCATTATAATTATCAAATTAGTCATTTTTTGTAAAGTAATTCTGAAACCATGGCGTGATTTAAATGTAATTGTTAAAAAAACTGATACTTTTGACATCATAATACGAGAAAATGTGAATTAAATTTACTAATTTCAGCGTTTTATTTATTAGAAGCAATAAAATCAGAAGCACTCAAAAATGTTCAAAATTCATGAATTCATGTTCAAAATTTTTTGTACCATAAAAAATACAGTTTAAAAATGTAGGTGAAAAATAATGACGCTTAATCGCTTAATAAAATATGGATAAGAAAAACCATTTCCAACAAAAGGCTTCAAATTTACTGGCAAGCCTTCTGGAATGAGGCTTGATTAAATCTAAGCATAATAGTACAAAATCTGTCAAATTAAGGCCACTATAGACATGAACTTGACTTACTTTAACTTCCAAATTTAAGTATTATATCCCCTGGTCGAGTCAGGATGTTAATGTTACAATCAAATATAGCAAAAAAATATCAATCTTGAAAGATCTTGCAAAATTCATACACAATTAACATTCCGTCTCGACATGTGTTTTATGCACTGTATTTCACTCACTGAAAAGTTGTGGTTAAAGTACAACCGTGTTTAAGTGCTCTCAAACAAATGGCCTTTTTTGAGGAACGTTCCGGCTTGGTCAGTTTTTCGCCTGACCTTTTTGACCTTTCATCCTCAAAAACGGAATAAACACCCAGATTGACGTCTCAGACAGAAACTCGATATGTCCTATTTACATAAGTGATCAAATAGGACCCATATCGTGA
This sequence comes from Convolutriloba macropyga, assembly GCF_964194025.1. Classification (NCBI taxonomy): domain Eukaryota; kingdom Metazoa; phylum Xenacoelomorpha; order Acoela; family Convolutidae; genus Convolutriloba; species Convolutriloba macropyga. The sequence goes on from NW_027449981.1 coordinate 27,248, forward strand.
TCAAATCCAAATCTCGCATGAATTAGCAATACAAAATTAATTTTTTGGTTATTTGAACTACAATATCAAAATTTTGATGGTCTCTAAAGATTCTGTCAGAGAGTTCCGTTAGAGTGAGGCAATTGTTTGAAATTTCAAAAGTGGGCTTTATTTGAACATTTTTTTTCTTCAGTCATAATATCTCTCATCAGATTTTTTTAAAATCAACTTTCCTGGCTAGACTTTAAAAGCTGCCATCGCAGGTTTTGAGCTCGCAAACTTTCAATTCAGCGCAATTTTGTTTCCAAACTTAGTTAGGTAAGAACATTGTTTCCACCTTAAATAACTGCTTAGTTGTTTTTTTAAGATATTAATATAGTTTCATAGTTAAGGCAGTGATTTCAATTAATCGCCATAAACCCGAACTGAGGTCTCCACCTATGAATGCTCAACTTGAACCAACATTACCCCGATTGAGAAGGAAAGTAGATATGTCCATACTCAAATTAACGCATGACAGGGGTATCGTGTGTTCAAATTTACACAGTCTGGAAACACAGAAGAACGCATTTAATTGGGGACATGAACACATGAAAGGTCTGATGAACGCACGAAAATCTGGAAATGAACGCAGGAAAGTCCCTGGAAAGATGAACGCCCAAAACTCTTCACATGAACAATCAAAAAGTCTGATGAATGCGCAAACATCTACACTTGAACGCACAAAAAGTCTCATAAACGCACGAAAGTCTGGTCATGAACGCCCGCAAGTCTGGACGTGAACGCACGAAAAGTCTGGTGAAGGCACAAACGTCTGGAGATGAACGCACGAATGCTTTGATAAACGCACGAAAGGCTAGTGAACGCATTTTCGTCTGGAATGCTCGGACATAGACACTTTCTGTCTGGGACGGTCTGGACATAGAGACTTTCCGTCTGTGATGGTCTCGACATAGAGACTTTCCGTCTGTGATGGTCTCGACATAGAGACTTTCCGTCTGGGACGGTCTGGAAATATCGACTTTCCATCTGGGACGGTCTGGAAATATCGACTTTCCATCTGGGACGGTCTGGAAATATCGACTTTCCATCTGGGACGGTCTGGAAATATCAACTTTCCGTCTGGGACGGTCTGGAAATATCGACTTTCCATCTGGGACGGTCTGGAAATATCGACTTTCCATCTGGGACGGTCTGGAAATGTCGACTTTCCGTCTGGGACCTCAACATGGGCAGGTAAAGCCGGGAGGACATTATAACAATGAGCAGCTCTGTTAGAGTGTTCAATTCAATGCAGCTGTTGAGAAGACATAAAGTCAAGAGCACGTTTGCTTAACGCCCCCTTCAAACCCCCCACATCCGCCCTCCAAAAAAAACCTGGGATCTTTTCCGTTTGTGCCCCCCCCCCCCCAGTACGTTATGATCCCCCAGTGACAGGGCACGTGTCATTACATAGTAAATCATTATGTAAAAATATTGCACGTGCGTCTGTGGGTTGCAAATAATATGCACCCACTAAGCTGGGGGGGGGGGGCACAAACGGAAAAGATCCAAAACCTGACCTTGAATCAGCGGAAACTAAAAACGGAATTGCCAAAAATTGAATTACCGCAATTCGTACAAAATATTCGAGTTGAGCAGCAGCCTTATCCATCTTAAATCTGCTACAGTTGGTCCGATCAAATCAGCAGAAGGTGAACATAATTGGCTGATGATAATTGACAATTGTTGAGTTTGTTCACTTGATCAAATTACACAATAGTTGATGTTCACGCACTAACTTTTTAAACAGATTCGTGAAAACATTCAACATTGACGACTGGTCTGAGATCAGTTTCTACAACTTTGTGTACCCCTCCGACATCAAATCTGTTCAAAGAGCCCACAGTGATCGTGAGTTGAACAAATTTTATTGTATTTTCTTAAAATCTACAATGCAAATTTATATTTTTATAACCATAGTAAAAAAGTTTGGATGAACATTTAAACGCTGGTTTAAATTTCTATGGTTGTCAGTAAACTGTTATGGATATTATTGCACTGGACTTCCCAACTATTTCAAGCCTACTTCCAGGACAGTAAAATAATCCAAATAATTTTATATACGGTTACGAGCGGCTGACAGCGCATTTGCTAAATAATTTTCAGCGAAAACCGCGACCCGCGGGAAGCTTAAAGGCGGTGCAACGTTCTGCTTCCTCACTCGAAACCAAGACATCAGGTAAATATGATAATGGGGGTAACGGGGGCGGGGTTGTTTAATAATAATAAATTCGTTCTCAAACTGATACGAAATGACATAATAAACAAACAATCAGTAAGCTATTATCAGTTTGCAAGAGCACCATTATACTATTACTGTCCGTTCTCAGGTGGGGAGCGGGGGATTTATAATGGGAAAACCCTAAAAATCAGGAATAAAAAACCCTTTTTTAAATGTCAGATTTTTGTATATAGGGTGCTGCGAGATTTTTAAAACTACTAGCATTTTGAAACTTGGAAAGCGCAAGCAACGTTACGTGACTCGATTGAAGAAGTGTTTCAACTGGAATTTGAATTATTTCAGTAATTCGGTGTGGCCAGATGCGAACGGAACCCTACAGAATTCTTCTGTCACCCAATTCTGCTGGATATCAACCGTACCATTCCCAATTAGGGTTTCCGGGGTTTATTTGGATGCAAACTGATGGTAGCCAGACGACGTCCAGGTCATCCAACAACTGTGCCGGAGGAATCATCAATAACAATAATTCTGGAACTGTTTCTGGCAGTCGTACGACTGGTGTGGTTTTAGTTCACACACTTTTGAGGTAAATGAAGTTTGTTAATTTGTCTTAAACAAAATATATTAGTCAACAGCAGCAATTATATTAGTCCTGTAGTTTTTAATGCGATTCTTTGCCAGATCGATTATTCGTATGTTGCTTTCAACTTTTCGTCCTCAAACACAGGATAAACAGGTAAAACCCAGAGGGCATTAAGTCACAGAGCAGCTCTCTTAGCTCTCTATTTGTCTCTTTGTGTACAATTCACCAAAGCCATTAAGAAGGCAGAAAATCCTGGGCATAATCAAGGTCAATTTTTGGCGGAAGGCTCTTACTCCGTCTGCGCCCCCTTGCTCCCACCCCCCCCCCCCCCCAGTTCCTCTCTCATTCAGCCCCACCCCAGTCTCATTCCATTCTAACCCAGCACGCTTTACTGCTCCTCCTTAAAACCTCCGATCCCTACCCTGCTCAAAACCCCACACCCTTATGTACCCTCCCCTGATCCCTCCCCCCCCCCCACATGCCAGCCTACTTCAGTTCAAGCTCGTTACTACCTAAGCCAACCACTCACCGGTCGTTTCAGAACAATTGGTCCGACGTTAGTCAATTAAATTTATTTTCTATGTTTAGCTTTGCTGATTGAAATTCAAAAAAGACCAACTCAAACAAATTATTTTAACACGTGCTTTGATAAATTAAGAAAAGATGCTTAGTGAAGTAAGAGTGCTTATTATAAAAGATGCTTAATATAAGAAAAACAATAAATTTTATATTTCATTCAATTTTAAAGTAGCTTCATGATAAGGAATTCATGTATCAATTTTACATCACTAGAACTTAAATCACAAAATTGTTCTCAATTCTTCAACAGCTCCTCTATGTATTAAGACAGCAAAACAAAGTACACATGATAATCCGCGTCAATTCACGCGAATTATAAGTGTGCTGAATTTACTCTGGTATTGGCAGGTTTTGATTGAAAAAATTTTTCTTGGCCGCAGTGAACTGGCAGCAGTAAAAATGTTCTTTAAAACGTAATTTCGCAAAGAATTGCATTGAGCGTTGATCTTCAAAATGTCTCCTTTTAGTTTATTACGGTTCTTTGTACTCAACAAAATAAAAATAGTTCCGGAAAATTGACCTGGAAAACCATCTTAACCTGCCTGAAATGTTCAAGTTGGTTTAGTTAACCTCGGCAACAATCAATTAAATTAAAATTTAACTAAAAAATACTTTAAAATATTGGGGTCACACCTGAATATATACGTTGTTTTATTAAAGCTATCTGCGCACCGCCTGAATTGCAAACTATCGGTTTTGAATAATTTTTTCATGAAATTGACCAAACTGTAAACAACAAAACCATTCGTTTGGAAATAATAATAGCAAAATTTAATTATAAAGAGTCGCATGGTTGCATAAAAGTGCACAAGTTTACATAAAATATATGCATCAGAAAATCAAAATCGCAGATTAAAAAATGCAAAATATTGTCCAAGAATTCGCAAGTTAAGTTTTCAAGGAGCGAAAAAAATTCGACTATTCCACTCACATTCTCGCTTGATTTTAATGCCGATATTTTCAAGTTTTGTATTCGCATTTGTGTTCCTCCTATTTATTCAGTTAAATTATGATTATTACTTACATTTGAGGAAAAATTTTCTCTGTCGAGTAGTGAAATAAAATATTTTAAAAAGTGGCAATGTCTAAGTTAAGAGAAATCCTATTTGAAATGTTGTTTTTCTTAATATATTACGTTTTGTCGTCGTGATTCTCATGAAATCCCTGAGAAAGTCTGTCATTAATCGAGAACCACACAGCGCTTCAAGATGAAGGCCAGAATTTTGAAGGGACTTTCGAAGAGTCACTTAACCTTGTTTGAAACACGAACTTGCAAGTTTGAAATTTGGCACTAAATATAGAAAAACCTGGCATTTTTGAATCTGGAACTGCAGACATCAGGCATTCTAAAACTTTCACATGCATTTTTAATATTCAAGATGAAATTATACTTTCTAACCCGATTAATTTTTTCCACCTCATTAAATTGTTGGTTGTTATCAGCGACAGTCTATCCCGGGTCGAGGTTTGGCGGTGAATTTTCGTTAGAAATGCGCTGAAATGCGGTGGAAAATAATAATTTTCATCGCGTATTTTTTACATCTTTTTGTAGTGAATGCGGTGAATCGCGGTGAATTATTTATTTTCACCGCAAATTCAGTATTCTTACAAAACAGAATTATCCGCACACGGGTTAGAACCTGTGACCTCCTGCATGCCTTCAACTGCTTAGTGCACTGGCCCAACTGTCACTAACATCTTTGCAATTTCTTGTGAATTTAAATCAGATTGAGTAAACATTGGAAATCATATGCGGTGAATTTTTGTAAGAAATGCGGTGAATTTCGCGGTGAATTTTTGTAAGAAATGCGGTGAAATGTGGTGAATTATTTTTTTTCACCGCATTCACCGCTTTCACCGTATTTCTTACATTAATTTGCCACAACATTCTATGCGGTGAATTTTCGTAAGAAAATCAGTGAATTTTGCGGTGAATTTTGTAAGAAATGCGGTGAAATGCGGTGAAATATTTTTTTTCACCGCATTCACCGCATTTCTTACAAAAATTCACCGCATTTACCGCATTTCTTACAAAAATTCACCGCATTCGCCGCATTTCTTACAAAAATTCACCGCATTCACCGCATTTCTTACAAAAATATACCCAAAAACTTAGACCCGGGATACATAATATGGATCAAACAATTTAACATTTTTTATGCGCTGCAAGAATTAACCAAAATATTTTGTTTTCATTTCAGCAAATATCCTTTTGAAAATGAAGCCACAAATAACCCCTCAGTGAAGAAGCAAAACAATTCTTTTCGCAGTCATACAG
>NW_027449982.1:0-26016 GCF_964194025.1 Convolutriloba macropyga
TCACCGCATTTCGCCGCAATTCTTACAAAAATTCACCGCAAACTTTACTGCATTTCTTACAAAAATTCGTCGCATCGACTTTTGTGGCAAATTATCCTAAGAAATGCGGTGGAAGCGGTGAATGCGGTGAAAAAAAATAATACCAATAATAAAATCATATTTCACCGAATTTTTTACAAAATTTCACCGCAAAAAAAAAACCTATTTGCTTTCCAACGTTTACTTAACCTGATTTAATTTTACGAGAAATATCAAGGTAGTAAGTGACAGTTGAAGCAGTGGAATAAGCAGATGAAGGCATGCAGGAGATCAGAGGTTCGAACCCCTGTGGGGACTAATCTTTTTTTGTAAGAATACTGAGAACGCGGTGAAAATACATAACCCACCGTGATTCACCGCATTCACCGCAAAAAAGATGCAAGAAATACGCGGTGAAAATTTTTCCTTCGCCGCATTTCTTACGAAAATTTACCGCCAAAGCTTGACCCGGGTTTTATCACACATTTTGTACATTTATGTGTTCATGTTGTTGCTTATAGTTTGAAAATGGTACGAGCGGCAACAGCTCGAAATGAACTCCCAGGCCCAAGCTCATTCGGAGTTTAGCAGAGTTTATAAAAGAACATTTAGAATCTTTGTTGCATGTGGGTTCCGAATGCCTCGCCACGATAATAATAATAATAATAATAATAATAATAATAATAATAATAATAATAATAATAATAATAATAATAATAATAATAATAATAATAATAACATTAATAAAAATAATATCAATATTATCAATAATAATAATAATAATAATAATATTAATAAAAAAATTAATGATAAAAATAATAAAAATAATAATAATAATAACAATAAAAAAATAATAATAGTTCCGAATGCCTCACCATGATATTAAAATAAGTAATAATAATATTAATTAAAATAATAACAATATTATTAATAATAATAATAATAATAATAATAATAATAATAATAATAATAATAATAATAATGATAATAATAATAATAATAATAAAAATAGTATTAATAATAACAAAAATAATAATTTTAATAATAATATAAATAATAACAATAATAATAATAATATTGATAATAATATTAATAATAATAATAATAATAATAATAATAATAATAAAAATAATAATAATAATAATAATAAAAATAATAATAATAATAATAATAATAATAATAATAATAATAATAATAATAATAATAATCAAAATAATCACAATAAAAAAAACATTTATAAAACATGTAAAAATTTTTAAAATAATAATAATAATAATAATATCAACAAAATTAAAAATAATTAATAATAATAATAATAATAATAATAATAATAATAATAATAATAGTATTAATGATAATAATAGAAATAATAATAATAATAAAAGTAAAAATAATAATAATCATAATACTAATAATAATAATAATAATAATAATAATAATAATAATAATAATAATAATAATAATAATAATAATAATAATAATAAAAATAATAATAATAATAATAATAATAATAATAATAATAATAATAACAATAATAATAATAATAATAATAATAATAATAATAATAATAATAATAATAATAACGAAAATAATAATATAATCATAACAGTAACATTATTATTAAATAAAATTAATAATAATAATAATGATACTAATAATAATATTATTACTAATAATAATAATAATAATAATAATAATAATAATAATAATAATAATAATAAAAATAATAATAATAATAATAATAATAATAATAATAATAATCAAAAAACAAAAACAATAATAATAATAATAATAATAATAATAATAATAATAATACTAATAATAATATTAATAATTATAATATAATAATAATAATAATAATAAAAATAATAATAATAATAATAATAATAATAATAATCATATTATTAAAACAAATAATAATAATAATAATAATAATAAAAATAATAATAATGAGAATAATAATAAAAATAAATTTAATAAAAATAATAATAATAATAAAAATAATAATAATAATAATAATAATAATAATAATAATGATAATAATAATAATAATAATAAAAATAGTATTAATAATAACAAAAATAATAATTTTAATAATAATATAAATAATAACAATAATAATAATAATAATATTGATAATAATATTAATAATAATAATAATAATAATAATAATAATAATAACAAAAATAATAATAATAATAATAATAATAATAATAATAATAATAATAATAATAATAATTAGAATAATAATAATAATAATAATCAAAATAATCATAATAAAAAAAACATTTATAAAACATGTAAAAAATTTTAAAATAATAATAATAATAATAATAATATCAACAAAATTAAAAATAATAATAATAATAATAAAAATAATAATAGTATTAATGATAATAATAGAAATAATAAAAATAATAAAAGTAAAAATAATAATAATCATAATACTAATAATAATAATAATAATAATAATAATAATAATAATAATAATAATAATAATAATAATAAAAATAATAATAATAATAATAATAATAATAATAACAATAATAATAATAATAATAATAATAATAATAATAATAATAATAATAATAATAATAATAATAATAATAATAATAATAACGAAAATAATAATATAATCATAACAGTAACAATATTATTAAATAAAATTAATAATAATACTAATGATACTAATAATAATATTAATAATAATAATAATAATAATAATAATAATAATAATAAAAATAATAATAATAATAATAATAATAATAATAATAATAATCAAAAAACAAAAACAATAATAATAATAATAATAATAATAATAATAATAATAATACTAATAATAATATTAATAATTATAATATAATAATAATAATAATAATAATAATAATAATAATAATAAAAATAATAATAATAATAATAATAATAATAATAATAGTAATAATAATAATAATCATATCATTAAAACAAATAATAATAATAATAATAATAATAATAAAAATAATAATAATGAGAATAATAATAAAAATAAATTTAATAAAAATAATAATAATAACAATAATAATAATAATAATAGTTGTAATAAATTCTCTTCTGGGTTGAGGTTCTTGAGTAAATTTTTTTAAGAAATGCGGTGAGTGCGGTGAACTTTTGTAAGTAATGCGGTGACTGCGCTGAATAGGGTGGAAGTAAAAATTTCACGGCATTTCACCGCATTTCTTACAAAAATTCGCCACAAAATTCACTGCATTTCTTACAAAAATTCACCGCATCAACTTTTGTGGCAAATTGGTTTAAGAAATGCGATGAAAGCCGTGAATGCGGTGGAAAAAAATTATTCACCAAATTTCACCGCATTTCTTAAAAAGGTTCACAGCGAAATTCACCGCATTTCTCACCAAAAATTCACCGCAATTGCATTCAAACGTTTACTTATCCTGATTTAAATTCAAGAGAAATATCAACGTAGTAAGTGACAATTGAAGCAGTGGAAAAAGCAGTTGAAGGTATGCAGGATATCAGAGGTTCGAACCCCTGTGGGGACGGTTCTGTTTTCTAAGAATACTGAGAACGCGGTGAAAATAAATAATTCAGCGCGATTCACTGCATTCACCGCAAAAAGATACAGGAAATACGCGGTGAAAATTTTTGTTTTCACCACATTTCACCGCATTTCTTACGAAAATTCAACTCCTAACCTCGACCCGGTTTTATTAACACTTTTTATACATTGCTGTGCTCATGTTATTGCTTTTAGTTCATCTATTGCTTATAGATTTCACCGCATTACTCACAAAAAATCACCGCATTTCTTTCAAAAATCACTGCACCGATTTTTCTAGCAAAACAATGTAAGAAATGTGGTGAATGTGGTTAATTTGTTGGAAAATAATAATTCGCCGCATTTCACTGCAACTCTTACAAAAATTTGCCGCTAATTTCACCGAATTTCTCACAAAAAATTACGGCAATCGTTTTCCAACGTTTATTGATTCTGCTTTCAATTCACAAGAAATATCATAGAAGTAAGTGACAGATGGAGCAGTTGAATTCTGTTGTATATGGTGAAAAATAATAATTTGCCGCGATTCGCCGCATTCACCGCAAAAAAGATGTAAGAAATACGCAGTGAAAACTTTTTATTTTCATCGCTTTTCACCGCATTTCTCACGAAAATTTACCACCAAACCTGGGCCGGGGATTAGTTCTGCTCATGGCTCAATAGATTACGAGTATATCAATCCATACGGGCAAGTAGTTCACTTACCTGTTACAGTAAAGTTGGCAACACTTCCCTCTCGCTCTACAAAGAGCAATTCCGTGTACACAATTTCGCCTTTGAATGGAATCGTGAGTGAAAGCTCCGCTTTATAGTCATAAAGTAAAAGTGAAATAGTGTGTTCGATATGAGAAAAGATCGGACACGGTTCAGGGCTCAGCTCAGTCTCGAACTCAGGACCTACTGCTGTGTAGTCAGCATAGGGTATCATCGAAAGCATGGTATTATTTCCACAGAAGAAGGGATGCAGCAGAAAAACAACTGTTTTTGAACTAGGACGAGAAACTTTTTTCAGCACTGGATTTGGGTCGGGTTGTATTTTCATTAGAATATGGTCAAAATCGAGGCTATTCACAGTATAATTGATGGAAAGATAGAAATCTGTGTCAACTTGCACAGTGCTGGATACTACATTGAAGAAATTGACCTCTTTGAGAATAACTGCGGCCCTTTCGCTCTCTAATTCTTTCGTTGAGACAAAGGCTCTCAAAGTCATGCCATAAAATTTGGGATCAGTTAGAAGAAATTTGTACTTTTTGAACGCCTCAACACGAGTTTCGACTACAGCGTTGTTCTCTACAAATTGATAGGTAAATGACACGCCTTTTCCGTTTAGCAGAAGTCTAATTTCAATCGAATTGTCAATGTAAACTTTAAATAAAAACAAAACGGGTCGGGATGGAATCGTTGGAACCTCTTGAAAACTTCGTTCTATCCATGGACCCGCTTCAATATTGGCCGAATATCTGTAAGTTTCGCCAGGCGTGAGCTTTGTAAGTTCGTATTCTAGATAATTTGAGGTGAACACTTGGAACTCTGCCATAAATGGTGGTTCACTAGTAAATGTGATATTATCAAATCGGCCATCAATTGAAACTCTGCATTTAACTTTCGAATATTTTGCCAAATCATTTTCGTAATTTTGTTCGAAAATTTCACTTTGTTCTGCTGCAGAATTCGAATTTAGGCCATCGGAGGTCTCATTTTTGAAAATCTCAAAGCATTCAAACGTTAGTTCGCCTAACCTTGAAGTGATTTTAAGTTCAACCGGGTCGCCCCAAAGATCTTCAAATCGGGGTTCAAGAGTTATCTCGTATGTCGTTCCGGGCACCAAATCTGTAAAATTGTGCTCAAGGATTAAATCTTGGTTAACTTGACGAGACCAGAATCGAGTCGTGTTTATTCCGGTGAGAGTCATTTCGACATACGACTCGGGGAAGTTGACTTCCATTGTCAACTTTATCCAAGTTTGGGAAATATCGTCTATTACTATAAGTTCAAACTCCGGCGGTGGGTAACCTGAAAATGAATACTATGTACAATATATACTTTCTGGTTAATTGCTTTTTATATTGCCGTTCTAAGCTCATATGCATTTTAGGTTGCAAAAGTGTTCACGAAATCTAAATAATCTCTAATATTCCTTATCTACGAACAGGTAAATTAGTTTATTACTCTGCGTGGAAATTTTACCTTTCAAACACCAGATCTGAACCTACAAATGTTATTCGCTGATTATTAAAATTACCACAAGGTTTGCGTGATCAATTTTATGTCAAAATAACTTTCAGAACCCCCAATATTGCTCACATGTGAAACAAATTCAGATCGTGGTGATTGATGCTCATTTTACGTTTGATTAAAGATTGCTCATGTTTTTATATTATTCGCTCAAATGGTGTCATTCTATATTTGTACGATTTTTGGTAACAAGTCTTCTACTTGCTTCCACTATAGACTGCTCAATTCGATAAATTTTGGAGCTTAGAAATATTCCGTTCAACTAAATTATTACGTCCCATATATTCGCCAGAAATGTTCTGAAATATCATTGTTAAACAAAATTTGTTGGTAGATTTCATGTGCAGTTCAGCTAGGTAACCTTTTTGCTCGAAACAAATATTTATCACCATTTTATCTGTCAGTCCAATCGTAAAATTGAACTGGAGTTGGGTTTCTGGAAAAAAATGCTTTGGAAAAAAACAAATGTTGTGAAAACCATTGAGTTCAAAGGAATCAACTAAGCGTCGAAGTGAGGTACGTGAATTTGTATGAAAAGATTTTGCATAATTGCGAAACAAGGATCGATTGTCTCTTTCGTAAAAAGGATCAAATTTATTTCAATTTCGTACTAAGAGTACGTGTTCAACAATACATTGCCTGCTTTCTGCTTTTTGCTTTTTAACGCCATAGCCTGCATGATAAAATAACATAGTTTAACTTTGTTCCCCCCCTTTCTTAATGATTTTGTTCTTAAATTGTTGCAGAAACTTCGACAATTTCGAATCAAATTGCCATAAAACGCTGTAAAATACACTACCGGAACCACGTTCAAATTGTCAAATTGGTCAGGATATTTCAATCGTTAGTTTGGTCTTTATTTTAATCATAATAGGTTGTATGTCTATTTTTTATTTTGATTACTCCTTCCCCCAAATACTTGAATCGTAATCAATCTCTTTCTGAACATACTCTCAAAAAAAGCTTGGTGTAAAAAAGCCAAATAAGTCCTACCCGGCAGTTTTGTTATAATAAAAGGAACTATTATCTCCCTTCCCCAACCACTTGCTCACGTTCTTGATGTTCATTTTTTTAAATTGTGATATCAGCTTTTTTTCATTGCTGGATACTCTAGTATTTTTATAACAGATCACGGGTCAACTGAAAACAAATACAGGACTCGTCCAACAAAAACTGTTCTACATATTTTCATCAAATCTCTTATTTTTTTAATTGGCTATGCTTAAGTTCTAAAAGTTTGAACTATCAAAAAATTTGTCTTCAGTTGTTGCTTGAATCTTCGTTCCGTTCAATACTTTTATTTGTTTTTTCAACAGTGGAGTGGGTTCATTTTAAATTGTTTCAAAATAATTTGATTTTATTTTAGATTACATTAGTTTCTTCAACTGTAATTTCTGCTATGTTTCGTTTGGTTTTTGCGTTTTTGTTTCAAATTCTATCACCTGTCTGGTTTCATTCATGATGCCTCTTTGATTATCACTCTTATTTAACTAATCAAAATAATCACTTGAAATTTCTCTCTGTCATCTGACATTCTTTTTTTAAAACAATTTTCAGCGTGTAAAATTTAGGAAATAACTGACTTACAGACACATTCTCGCAGAAATTATATTTTGAGTAAAACGGTTGCCTGACTGCCATCTTGCAAGAAAACATCTTGAGGTGTTTTTTTTTCTTTTAACAAGTTTCAGCAAAAGTTGATAGTTTTAGCTCAGAAATCTAACAACTGAACGTTAGATATTTAAAAAGTACTGTTAGATTAAAAAAGCCGGCGTAAAAGTGGTTCTCAGAGCTAAAAAATGAAATTATGAGATAGATGCTTGGAACTACGGAAAAGATAGGTGGCTTGGCTTAGAGATAGCTAAAATCATCGACTAACGTCTGTTGAATTGCTCTCAAACGACCAGCGAGCGTCAAAGAACCGCCTTTAACACAGTGACTACACTTCTCCAAAACAGTTTCTGTGAATGGCACACTTGGAGACTAGTGAGCTGAGAAGGCTCTAAGAACACCTAAGGTCTTCCGGGCGCTTCCTGTTCGTCCCGCTTTGCGGACGAAAAGTCAAATGGGTCATACAAAAAATCTGTTAAGCGAAAAATCTTATAAAAAAGACCACAGGACTAATATGATTGCTACAAATTATCTTGTGGAAACCGGACAGGTGATTCGTTCCGTATCTCTTTGGGTCCAGATCAGTAGGGTAGCAGACCAATTGTAACAATCCAACTGTGGTATTAGCTATACTGCTAAATGATTACAGCTTACAGGATTCGAACCTACTAACTCCAGAACCGAAGCAAGGCATGCAGGCGTTGCACCATAGCTCCGTTGTCGTTGAAACTTTGTTAGCTTGATATACTGCAAGCTTTGTCAGAACAATTTAGACCAGAGCCAGGGCGCAGAATCCAGACCAAACAAATCGAGATTAATCAAACGGAGCTCACTTTATGATCTAACCATTTGGAAAAAGATACAAAAGTAAAACTTACGGCCGATGATTTCCACTCCACATAGAAACAATTTGTCAACGATTTTTTGAGAGCCACTCGGAGGGTGAACAGAAATGGTCATGTAAGTCGAGGGTTTGGTATCATAGCATTGCACTGATGTCCAGGTACTGGGCAATGAGGACTCCAGGGTTCCACAAACAACGCAAGAATCATCTTCGAAACACTGGGAGACTTGTAATGCATCCATGTCAAGAGCTGTTAAATGAATTGATGAATCTTCTGCTCACTGAATTTCTTACTTGAAGTTGCAAAACATGGAAGCAATTACATTTTGTGAGGTCAAAAACACTATTTGGTGTGGAAAAAACACAAACCTATATAGGCAATGGGGCTAATTGCGGCAAATGCGATGAACTCGCGTTCAGTGCTGCTGTTTATGGCTTTTCTCAAAAATATCACCAATTTCAAGATCTCAGCAATATTAACCGCGCACAAAATTTCCATATCGACCTGAACAAACTCTGATTTTTTTGCCGCTGAAGTTGAAATCACGGACCGCGGGTTTTCTAAAAATTATTACAAATTTGCGCCGAAAATGCGTTGACCTGTGGTTGAAAAAGACGAAAAGGCGTTGAAACATTGTATGGATCACATTGAAGTGATAAAATTTAGCAATATTTCAGGTTGTATAATCTATTTAATTTTAGTATCAGCTTGAAATCTTGACTCTTGACACGATGTACTCATTTTTATTCGTGTATTATTATGTATTTAGGTATTTGGTAGGGTTGTGTTCCCTTTCTTCTTATTTTAGGAGTATAAAGTGATGTAAGTTATAAAATGCTAGCTCTATGTTTCACTTTAAGAGAAAAAATTGCGTTTTATGTGAGTTCTTTTCACGGTAAGATTTTTACCTTACTGGTCGCACCAGTTAAAGCAGGCCCAAAGTGGGCTCCTTTTAAAGCCTTAAGGTAAAAAGAGTGAGGGCTACTTATGTCAGCGCGCGAAGTACGCTCACCTAGTTCGCTCAGACTAACCGACTCAATAAAACAAAGAAGTAAAATTTCTATTAATACGGTGATAATACAAAACAACACAGGTGTCAAAGAAATACACATCGTGCAACTATTTAATAGACAGAATGTGAATAGTATAATTAGCGCTATATAAAAGAAAATAGTCTCTTCTCAGTCTGTGTTTGAATGGAGGCGTACGCGTACAATCATTATTTCAACTGCTAAATCAATCCCGGGTGAAGAATTTTTCGTCCGAATTTGTAGTGTGTAGCTGAAATACGTTGGATGCGTCATCCTCTTTGAGTGTTGGAGTCGGCGACTTGTGTTGTCCTCTGAGGTCCCTGTTAATTGAAACTTTCGACTACAGTCTTCAGTGAGTGATGCACATTTTTTCAGGTGTGAAGCCATTACCTGTGCCAGTTACAGGGTGTGGCCGGCCAGTAACGTCAATCCCTTCAAAATAATCAGCTGTCTGGCACTATCTTATAGTGAGAATTTGCTCCCAGCTAGGTGGTAATTTGTAGTCTGTAGTCTCTGCTGGGTGTACAAGGAGATTTTAAACCATCCCAATCTGGTACATAGTTTGTTTCGATCGGATTTAACAGCTTGCCTTCTGGTAAAATCTATCATTAGCTGCTGTGCAAGCCAAGTAACCCTTTAAACTTTATAAGTTTATTTCCTACTGAGTAAATTGAGACCAGAGAAAAGAAGAACACAATGGTACTTTATTTCAAAGTGAGGGAAAAGGAAAGAAGATATCGAAGTAATTATGAGACAAGGAGAAACTAAATGAAAAGAATAGAAAAATGAATGAAAATGAGTTTGTGAGTTTTGAGAACTTGTGAATCTGGGTTTTAGTGGGACAGTGGTACTGGTGTTGGAACAGTGTCTATTAACAAAATTCGAGTTCAAATTCCGGGGACCGATTTTCAGAATCCCTGAAGAACAAAAGAAAT
Source organism: Convolutriloba macropyga (assembly GCF_964194025.1). Taxonomy (NCBI): domain Eukaryota; kingdom Metazoa; phylum Xenacoelomorpha; order Acoela; family Convolutidae; genus Convolutriloba; species Convolutriloba macropyga. The sequence continues at coordinate 10,238 of NW_027449982.1, forward strand.
TCTTTGTCCTTCGCAAGACAGGCAGCGAGAACCTGAGGATACAGATCATATTTGCAGCGTGGTTGCATCATCAACAAGTGATTCGGAATCTGTTTTTCCTTGGCGGAAATCTCTCGTTTTGCAGCTTGTCCGGAGTGTGTCTATACATGCATTTGGTGGCGCCTCTTTCTCTGCGCTGGATATATGCGAACGGGAGGGCGATGTGTCCTGGCGCAGACGGGAATGAAGAGAAAGTAGTTCTTTACAGGGTCAAATTTCCTCAATATTCCCTCAAGAGCTTGAAACAGTTATATAGCTATAATTGAGGTAATACGGGGAAGTGATTTGATGTGCTCAAGAGGGTTCGTACGGTGGAAATGGGACTGAACAAATAACTAGTTGTGAATAGTAAGCAGCATCTTTGTACAATTCACTTGTGTGTTTGATTGTTCACATCCATTTGCGTAGGCTGCGAAAAACCAAACTGTATACAGAAAGGGCCGTGGCGCGTGTGAAAATGGTTTTTAGTTAACGGTCTTGCTGGTCTGCCAATGCAAAGAATATTTTCGAGGTGTGCCAGAAGCGTTCTCTGAATTGTTGGTTGATACAAAAGCAAGCATACACAAGAGGGAGGTTTTTATTGCGCCCTTCCTCTACGTGTTCGTTCTCGAGTTGACCAAGAAATACGGACTTGATGTGGGCTTGAGCTTCTGCTCTGGAAAAGTAGAGAAATAATTAATACACTCTGGGACGTGAATGACTTGCTCAGCATTAATGTCCAGAGGATTAGTGAATTGATTAAATTTGAAGCTTGGGCCGCGTGGTCTGTGGAATGTGTTCTGTGTTGGCATGAACAGATTTAGCTTTTGACAATGAGGGCTGTGATTGGGTTGTTTTGATGGGCTAGTTGTATATGTATGGGCGTCTGGTGACTGTGGTACTCTAGCTAGGGAGACTCGAACTGCATAGATCTCGTGTGATCGGTCGCGTGCGTCTGATCGGTCGAGGGCGTCTTCTGGGTAAGGAATCCGTGAACGGCTAGTTATCTGTGGAGATGGGTCTTTCGTACGGAGTTAGTTGTCGGATGGGTTGTTGTAGCCCTGAAGGAGGCATTGTGGGGGCTCTGTATCTCAATATTGGCATTCGGTTGTTGATGGTTGTGATGCCTGTGTAGGCATGTGTTGCGGTGGATAGACGAGGGGTTGTGATCTGGGACGACGCCCACTCACTCGTCCAGTGTAGGCCCAATTTGGAACCACTGTTTCCAGTGTCGAGCAGTTGGACCATTCAGCCGCAATTTCATCAGCCCACGATGATCTGTACTTAGAAAACTGTAGTTGCTGTTGTGTTAGTTGTTGTGGAGGCTGTGTTGATGGCAGCTGTACTTGGAGTAATAGCTCATGAGACGATCTATGAGTCCCTGATTTTAAAGTTTGGGAGTTTATGCTGCTCCCGATAAACATCGGCGCTCTCCTGATGAGGAAAGAGAAGTTGCGGGTGAATGCAGAGTGTTCACCCCAGCGTAAGTGGCAGCATCCGCCGTTGTGTGGAGATGCCTGGGAAATTGGGAAGAGGGCCGATGCCTGCATCTCGCAAACTGGGTCGGACACTGGATGGCCCAATACCAGTGGTGTAAGGGGCAAGGGGAGAATGCAATCGACGTCCAGCGAGATAAGAATATACTCCGTCGGCTCGACATTGGGAATGTTTATCAGCCCTCGTCGTAAGAAGTTGGTGGATTGACATCTGTGGTGCCACTAAAAAACAAGTGTTTAAAAGCGAGTGTGTGGTAATTTTGAAATGGGTTCTTCAGGGATTTCTTGATATTCAAGATCGCCCTCAAAAAAAATTACCGAAAGTGGAAGAGGATGTGAACGTTTGCTTCTACTGGGGATAAAATAGTGAAGGTGTAGTTATTTTAAATCGGGTTTTTGATTGTGATTATACTGCTTATCCACAGCATTCGTATATTGAAGTAGAAGTGACGAAGCTCTTTTTCTGTTAGAGTTGTGTACAGGAGAGTAGAATTTAGTATAGAAGATTTCAAAATTTCTTTGAAGAAAATTCGAATCGGTTTCAGAAAATAGTGTAGTACTATCAACAGAATGCTTTGACTTCCTTTTCTGAGGGTATGGTTATTTATAATTATTTGAATCCATGTGTAATACAAGAAAAATATTTTGTGAAAGCACTCAAAAAATTCCTGTGGTGATTATTTGTTAGCTAAGTTGATTTTAGGTCCTAAAAGAGCTATCAAGTTATATGCGTCAAATGCGCTATGAAGTATACCATGAAGAAAATTCAACACGGCCCATGCGATGTCTATCTCTTTCAATACGTACCTTTGGTATCCAAAGAGTCCAGTGAAAAAGACTTTTAAGTAGATTCCCTTAATAAGATCTCGCCAACCAAGGCAATGAAAAGTGAATTTTTTCCGTTAAAAAGTAACTTATAAAACCATTTTATGTATGAAATCTGTACTGTGAGTATTGAGCTTCTAATTGTGCTTGGCGTGCTAAATCTGCCAAATTGCCTGCTGGTGAAACTTCAAAAATCTATGCGGCATCATCGTCTGATTGGATAATCTTCATTTTATATATTGATTTAGACCAATCTCTTTGCTATATATGCTGAGTTGTTGTGCTGAGTTGTTGCTTTCTATTTCATCGGGCGTAAATATTTTAACCTGGTTTTGCGCCTTAATTGGGTAAGGCGTTAAGTGATTTGATCGTCGTTGTCTGTGTCTAGTGTGACTTGCCGATCAAAATTATCAGCTTTAATTGTGCTTTAATTGTATAGGAGAATATGTTCCAAGTAACTACGTTTACAAATTATACAATGATTTGCTAACAAATAGGTATTCTCTCGAATCAGTGATTGCCGAGTAAATATAGGGGTATGAGATAGTTTTGCATTGATAGGACGAGACAGTTTTGCACAGCAAGAGATAACATTTTAACTTTTATGTGTAGCGAGTGTGTTTCTGTGACCTGCAGATATTTTTGTGTTAACTAAAAAAGGCGGTATGTTTAAGATCTCTATCTAGAAAACATAACTTTTTAAAAATAAAAGGACTAGCTTGTCCAATTTTAAAAGTACTTGAACAAATACATAATCGATTTTGGCATCTCTTTTTATTTTTAGATAGACTGCGCTAAACCAATTTTGCTTACAAAAAATTTTGTACTTTTTCAATTTTCTATAGAACTGTGATTCTTGTTGTATAGCGCAACCATTTCGATTATGCCCTTTAGTTTAAGGCGTTACTGAAAGTGCTCTATTGGTTACGGTCATGTGAACATCGTTTCTTTTGGAGGAGCGTTTGTCTGTGGCAAAATTAAAAACCTTCTTTATATTGGATAAAAGTATCCTTATAGTTTGTAGCATAATTAGGGCCACCATAATTACAATTGTATAGTGCTTTAGTGATCTTGGAAACTGTTAGTGTAAATGTGGGTATTGATTTTATGCCTGGATTTATTTTCGTTATTCGTTAGTGTTTCTATAAAGTACCGTCTTTTAACTTTTATCATTCGGCGTTTGATCGGCCAGTTTCGAAAATTCGACAAAGATCATTTGGTCTAAAAATGACAGTGGCTTTAGTAATTTGAAGGAGAGTACCTCGTTTCAGTTTTACATTTTGTTTGTGTTTTTCCGTATTATATGCTTTGAGATTTTAAATCGAAAGTGAGTGTGATGTTTGTTAATTGTACTGCCTATCCCAGTGTGTGGATGACATGATATTTATATGCGAGATGTTGTCCCGCACATTTTGCCCAAAAGTTGTCTGTTCCGTTTGGGAACCAATTATGTTCCGGTGGATTAAAGACAATAGTTCCGTGTTGGAAAGCAAATAGGCAGTAGCGATGTAAGTGAAAATGTCCTTGCTTGGCTTCGTTATTAGCCTGCCATCGTGGATAGTTGAGCAAACCAAGCTGAATTAACTAAGTTGCACAGTTATGCTTGTTTACAAGGCCAATCCTCGCAAGTCCTCTTCGAGTTTCAATTTCTGTTTGAAAGAAAAATTTATCCTTTTTATTAACATACCTATTATCGTGATCAAACCGGTAGCCTGTTTTCAGGGAGATTTGGTGCGGAGAACTGTCTTTGTCACTGAGTTTTGCATTTAAGGCAAATGCTCGTATTTGAATTGTTCAAAATTGTGAAAACATCGCGACTGAGGCACCTAGGATCTGAAAATCTGCCGGTTTGATCCTACATTCACTAACCTTTTTGAGTTAATAATACTGAATTTTTCTGATATGATGTGGAGAGCACTCATAAGGTGTGACAATTAGATCCAAAATTTTGGGATGATATATTGCGTTTATCAATGGTAAATGATTGTTTTAAAGGTAGTGGGGGAGAGTAATTAAGTGAAAAGTCTGATTAAATCTGTAATGGACATGTGTAAGATAATCCTGGGTGAGGATTACAAAAAAGATAAAATATCCTCTTGTGTTTTTCGTTTATGGTTGGAACTACTAATGGATTTTTACACAAATAAACGGTTAAAGATTTGTTTTCACTCTAAAGAAGGGTCAAGTGGCTGCTCGTGGATGGGATATTAGTTTGTCTTGTTCGTCAACTATTTCAACAGAAAAGGTGACTGTCGATTGTTTAAGCAAACCGTTCGCTCTTTGTTTTTGTACTGGTGTTATTTCACATTTTTGTTATTCTTTGCTTAGCCCCGTTCCAGTTATGTAATTGTTCTCCGTTAATATGGTCTCCCAAAAGGTTGGGAGGGGTACAAACAATTTTGAATCAAGTTTTAGAGATAAGGTAGGATAAGTTCGTGTTGTGTCTGGTTGTTTGCCGATACAGTGGTGGGAGTGTTTGTCTGGATCAGGGGCTGGGGATATTGAGCTAAGCGCTATTATGGGTGGTGTGCTATGGAGTCTGAAAGTTGGAGAACTCTGGAGAGATGGCGAAGAATGAATGATTCCCCTGAGCTTGTGAAAGCAATCTTTCAATGTTAATTACCGGGCTTGGTGGTGGATTAAAGGGGTTACCTGTAATTTGTGATGGAGTCACTGAGTTACGGTATTAATGATTGTGAGGTAAAGAGGGGGGAATGTCCAGTAGGACGAGGTTCATCTGCAGATTTGGCAGTAGTAATGACCGATCTAGCGCTTTTGTTTTTTAAAGGGTTTAATTGATGATTTTTTCGGGGAGCATTTTTTAGTGGCGTCACTGTTGGAGCAACACGGGGATTCGGTTAACGGGGGAGCACTGGGGTTTTTGTTCAGTTGAAAGTTAGGAGAAGCAACTGTGGAGTTAATCGTTGTCCCAGAGTAGTACAATTGTCAAAATAGAAAATTTTAAATTAGTGTGAGGTAAAGAGGGGGGAATGTCCAGTAGGACGAGGTTCATCTGCAGATTTGGCAGTAGTAATGACCGATCTAGCGCTTTTGTTTTTTAAAGGGTTTAATTGATGATTTTTTCGGGGAGCATTTTTTAGTGGCGTCACTGTTGGAGCAACACGGGGATTCGGTTAACGGGGGAGCACTGGGGTTTGTGTCCAGTTTAAAGTTAGGAGAAGCAACTGTGAAGTTAATCGTTGTCCCAGAGTAGTACAATTGTCAAAATAGAAAATTTTAAATTAGTGAAGGGTTGAATTACTATTATTTAAAAATTTAAATGGGGTATAGTTACTCTGATTGCTGTGAGGGCTGAATCTGGTGGGAGGACATTCTGTTGGTAGATGCGATCTACAAAATCAGCAGAGAAATTAGTGATATTTTTCCAATTGTGTAATCTTTTCTTTCAAAAGAGAAAATAGTGTGTCGGTTTTCAGATTTGTTTTGTGAGTTGTTGTTGTTCATCCAATCCTTATTGTATTTAACACTATAAAAAGCTGGAATAGCGTCTAAATTATCGTGTATGCTATATCTGTAGAAATTAACTTTGAAAGTTTTGATGTGGATTGGGTTGGAAAAATTGGTAAATGAAAGAGATCAATATGATTGTTATTAAAGTCTCTAATACATAGGAACCATTCACAGCAAGTGTTCGAATAGAGGATCTGTTCAACGTTATAGAAGATATCGTGCCATTTTATTTGTTTAATTTCGAAACTTTTAAGATATCTAAAAGTATCGGCGTACGAGGTTCTACGAAATGAAACTTCAAATCTCCGTTGAGAGGTAATTTGTATACCTTTTAATTTTATCAGGAGTTGATAACCCAAATTGTGGACTGAAAAATCTTAGGTAGTAGAGAGAAGGGCTGCTGTGAGCTGTTTGTTTCGTAGGGTGTTTTGAGAGGGAACCAGAGATTTTGAATCATAATCTGTATGAAAAATTGAAAAAGATACTCTAGGTTAGTAATGTTCGTTATAGAGAAAAAAACATATTCTCATATACTGGTATAAATCAATGATCTGACTTGAATAATGCATGTCCGTCTATGAAACGGCTTTTGCAATCATATGTAGTTAGAGAATAAGTTAATAAGCGGTGTTCAAATGGTGAAAAATGTCACGAGCGATCTCCAATATTTGGAAATAACCGTGAATAAAATGGCGGTAGTTATGTCGCACATTCGTGAAATTTCAGTGATTTTATTCTGCAAATAAGTTTTATCTCCATTGTATGAGATGAACGTTTTGTAAATTTTACATAATTTCTAGGAATGGTGTTTCTAGAAATTAACCTTCGTATTCAATACTTGAAAATTAAATGTGAACAATGTATTTTGATGCTTTGTTTAAAGTTCTGTTACGTCTGGGTATAAGTGCAGTTTTAATAACTCGTGTGACTGTAATTTTGCATTATTTGCTGCAGTGAGAAGAAATGTAGATGTTTCTAGCTGGAGTTTTTGATACTCTTTTTTTGAATGCATCTAATGGAGCCCCGGAATCAATTAAGAAATCAGTCTCAACATGCGGGGGAGATACTGTTCTAGTATGATCATTTGACTGTTGTTTATATAAATTAAGGAGTAATACCCGAAATTTTCATTTGCATGAGGTCGAATATTATTTTTTCGGTGAGAGTATTGCATTCTTCTTGGCAATTTAAGTGCTCTTCCTTTGGATCTCGTTTTACTTCTAAAAATAAACCGTTGAATTTTTGTTCAAGTATTTGTTCTTCTGAAACACTTTGAATTTCATTTTTGTCAGAGTGAGACGTGGTAGCATTTGTGTTTTTCTTGATCAAAAATAATTTCGCACGTTTCTAAGGCGATTTCTTGAGAACGGACATCTGGACTGAAATCTGTCTCTGTTAAAATTAGGTGATTTTGTTCCTGAGTAAGAGGCTTGGTTATTATTCTAAATGAGTTTTTCTTTTGAAAATTTTGCGTCTTTAGTTATGGTGAATCGGACCTGCATGGTGTTTTAAAATGCATTTTTTATAGTAGGGTTTAGAGTTTTGGGCAAAAGTTCTATTAGGGCTTCTTTGTCCAGAAGTGTCCCAATTATCCGAACTGTTGCTCCTTGAGCAATAAAAGAATGATAAAAGTTTACCAGTCATATCGTTTGTTTGAGATATTTTGTTTCCATTCATTGCTTGATTAGTTGTTTGTTGTTGGAAGTTTGGCTTATCAAGTGGTTTTGCGTACATTTTATCTGTTTATCAGTGTAAGTAGATATACTGTGAATTGGTAAAAATTTTTTCACAAAATTTTAAGAAAAGTTGTTTTCTCTAAAATTTCGATCATTTGAGTATTTGTGCCGTACTACGTTGATCCCAGGTCTTCTTCCATATTTCAAAAACCAACTATTGTGAGATTATGCATTCCTGTGGAACAATGTTTATTGTTGGTGAGAGGGTCGTTTTGTTTTGATCAATATGTGTTGTTGTGATGTCGTCTTGGCTTATCTTCTCTACTATGTGCGCAAATTGGAGTTGTGGTTCCAAGGCTAGTGTTTTAATTTGTTCGTAGTTTGGCTTGTGTCTGTGATTGCTGGTTAGCAAATGTTTTTTTGGAATTCCCGACAAAAAATTTGCGAGTTCTTTTCGATTTCTATTGAAAAGTTTGAATACCATTGTTGTGCAGGGCCTATTAAGGCTGTTTTGTATCAAAGCAATACGTTAGAATACATACTTCATGATACGGTGAATCAACTTGATCTGGTTGTGCTATCAAGAACATATTTGGCGTGATGGCATTAGGAAATTGTTCCGTGGTGTAATTTAGATCAGTACCATTGAACGGTTGCAAGGATTGTTGCATCGGTACTGAGTTTCCTAATTAAGTGCATAAGATTTGTGAATTTCTACTCACGACCGGAGAAAGCGTTTGGGTTGACGCTGCTTGTTAGTAATACGGCATCGGAGCGTTTGTTGTTTGTCGATTATTTTGTGAAGTAATTTGCCGATTAAAAATTAACAGCTGTTCTGGCGTTACTTGATTATTCTTATTGTTCTTTGCTGATCATTGAGTGGATGTTTTTAAAATCACTCGTTATAAAGTGTACTGAATGTTGTCTTTGTAGTCGAGGTAATGGCCATTTTGGGTGCGTAATCACATTTGGGTGCATAATCGCAATATCGTGATTTCGAAGGACTTTGTATCATTTATTAAACGTCTGTTTCATTTTAGGAGAAAAAACAATTAAGTTTCATCGGAATGCGTGTCCGATTGAGATGATGTTGGGTCATTGTGGTGGCTCAATTTTGTTAATGTAGGTGTGTTTTGTTTGTGAATTATTTTTTGTATTTAGGTATTTGGTGGGGTTGTGTTTGTTTGTGTCTTAATTTATGTGTACAAAGATATATAAACTGATTTAATGCTAACTCTAATTTTCTCTTCGAGTTCGTTTCACGGTTACAGTTTGTTAACTCACTGGTCGTAGCAGTTAAGACAAACCCGAAGCGGTCTTTTTTTACAGGCTTGAGGTATAAAAAGTTAGGGCTACTTATTTCTGCGCGCGAAGTAAGCTTACCTAGTTCGCTCAGACTAACTGACGCAATAAAACAAAGAAGGAACACTTCTATTAATACGTTGGTAATACAATACCACGCCTGAGTCAAAGGTATACACATCGTGCAACTATCTAATAGATTGACTGTGCAAAATAAATAGTCACTTCTCAGTCCCTGGTTGGCTGGAGACGTACATCCCGTATTTCAACTGCTACAGAACGCACAGGATGGCGTGGTGTGTTCAAAATTACATATGGAAATACAGAAGAACTCCCGTAAAATTTGTGTCCACTAATGTTGGGGTGGGTGACAGAATATATCCTCTCAGTTGAACTATCGTATTTGCGAGGTAGATTTGTGAAACTGAAATCACTCTCATACTGGATATGGAGTCTTAATAGAATTTCGGCATCGCAACTAGGAATCTGCGCTCATTGTCAACGGTCACCCAGTGGACTGCAAATTTTTCCAGTTCCAATGTTAATAAAAGTTTTTTTATCGCGATGTGAAATTAATATAATGAGTAGTGCTGCACGGATTATTTGTTTGATCATAACAAGAAAACGTTCTTTCTCCAACAGTAGTAAATTTCTGTATGCTGACCAGTATCGTGGAAGCAGAGCCGTGACCCTAGTCTAGACGTGGTATTAATAAACGATCGCCCTCGGCCGGCTTAAGGCATGAAAAGACTAATCTCAACATATTTTTTTGAATGAAAAAGACTTTTCCGGACTTTGCGTGATGTGCCCGAATTTGACTGGAACTAAAGCAACGGTCCTCGACTACGACCAGACAATAAAACGTGTCCTGCAGTTAGGCTGGACAATAACACGTGTCCTAGAACAACGAATATCTTACGTGCAACTTTATTGCTAACTATTGCTTGTAATGTAGCCAGCAAGTTTGCTCCGATTTATAAAAACGATGATCGATCAAAAATCAGCATCATTTTTAAAAAAATATTTATTTGAAAATCTGACGAATTCAGCTGGACGTATGCAATGAAATCATCCTTAACTTTAACTAGGGTCCTGGACCGTGAAATTTACCTCTATTTTTACCCCCACCTGGAATTAATAGTTCTTTTCATAATTCCAAGTCTGGATTAGGAGGCAGGCGTTGTTTGTTGAATCTTCGATATCTCGATGCGTATGATATCGATATATTGAGAGGTGAATAAAAGGAAGAAGTTTGGTTCGTGGTTTGCATAGTAGGAAAATGTTTGATTTCTTGAAAATCATACAAGAATCATGTATGATTTATTTTTTTTCATAAATGGATCATACTAAGAAATCGAGCATATGCGCAGTATGAAATCATATATGATCCTTGCATGAACCTGGGCGTGGTGGCAGAGTAAATCATTGCTGAGTCAGTAGAGAGATATTCTGTTTTTTAGGATGGCAGTACTCTGTTCATGCCCCAATTTAGACGGGCCAGTTTTGATTTTTGAGTAAAATATACTGCATGAAAAATAATATGCTCAGCTTAGCTCCCGCCAACAAAGTTTGGTTTATATGCGATTCGAACTTCCTCTTGGGTACGTACCATTTAATTTGCATAGCAAGTCGTAACCACTAATCTAAACGGGCTTTGTGGTAATTGCTTACAAACAAGCTTATATATGAATAGTGTGTATACTACTATAGTAGTTACCAGGTATGAGCTACAAAAGTATAACAATATTCTGCTCAGACTTAATTTTGGGTTATGAGTAATTTTCAGACTGTACATGATAAGTTTAGCCTGGGCGAACTCCCTGACCTCAATATAATCATAACGAAGAAGAACTGCACCTAAGAACCTAAAATACTCTGGAGATGCAATGTTTCAGATCTGAATTAAATTTTTACACTTGAAATGTGCTGGCTCAGCGCTGAAATGCTCTGAGACTCAAGTCCGGGAAATCAAAGAAACTTCGACCCAGGACACTTTGGTCGTGGACAGAAGTCGGTTATGGGCCACTCTGAACAGGTGTGGTCCACCCTTGGCTAGACGAAATAGAGTTTTAATATCCGAACCCTCAGACCCAACAGAGGACCTCCTCCAGAGCAACCATGAATCTGATTACTGTGACGTGGTTTATGGACACAACCCCGGATTGGGAACTGCTGAATATGTTAGTGAAAGCATTTCAGTTGTTAAATGTTTGTAAAATTACAGCATTATGTCAGGAATAAAATTATTTGGATAAGAACAGACAGCAAAAATTTATGCTTATTATAAAATTGAGAACACAACGAAGCATAAAGTGAGCATTAGACCAGCCTTATCTTGGTCGGAAGTTCTTCTCTCTAGTGATTAACAGATTGAACTATTACAAGAATCTTGGAAGATGGATAAAAATCTTTCAACATTCGTGCAAGAAAAATGGAAGAACTACGCTTTCCCTTGCAAGATTTCTTGCAAGATTCTTGCGAGATTTTAAATTTTTTGTCACTGAGGTTGTTAAACTTAAACTTGGCGGCACAGATGAAACCATAAAAAGCGAGAACGACCCAGAGAATGGGTTGTAAGATATACCCTATTTTGATCACTTGGTTTAGCGGGTTAGGGGCACCCAGGTTGCAAGTTAAAAAAATAAGAGATACTGGTTTGGTTCAAACATAGCACTGGTCCATGTTCGAACCTGCAGTTGTACACTTGAACCTCAACCCCCCCCCCCCCCCGCAACTCCTCCAAACAGTATGCATTAAGCAAGCACATAAACATTGAACGCAGTACGCAGTAAACATTGCTATTCGATTCACTTTCTGTACGTGGACTTTGCAGTAACCAGAAACCCTATTTTCTTATAGAGACGACAATATCAGTTGAACAAAAAACGCTTTAAACTCTAATAAACCTAACCTGAAGAGTGATCGGGTGTCAAAACATGTACGAAAGCCACAATCTGTTCAACACTGAATTTGAGCGACAGATTTTGAGATGCAAATGTTCGGGTTGAGGAATCAATTCTTTCTGCCATTGGAAGACATCGGCTGATTTCTGTCTGATCTTTTCGTTCCAGTAAATGTAAAAGTGACTCCTCAATTGCACTCGTTTTTGTGATGCTTGCAAATTCGAATTCAGATATTGGGAGAACTGCTTGTCCTACCGGATCAACTAAAGCACGAGAATTAGTTAATTAAAGCACTCATGCCAACACGAGAATTAGTTACTCAAGCAATCGCCAATTTTCCTAGATCTTTTTATCGTATAATTTTTTAAGTTTACCAACCCTTCTAGTAAAATCTTGTATGATGTCTGAGTTCTATTTAAATTCATTGGTCCTATATTAACAACAAATTGACATAACAAACAAATATAACCTGCATAGCCTTTTGACTACTTCACCTGTGAACGAAAACTGAAAGTGATTGACTATTTAACTTGGCAGACAAAAAAATGAAAAACTTGACTTAAAAAAATCTCGCGCTTTTTTCTGAAACAATTGATAGACACAGGGATTTTTGTGCTAATAAGTAGACTATTATTTTTTTGAAAGAATCTAAGACGCCATCAGGACAGCCAGGAAAAAACCCGGAGGTTAGTGGCAGAACAAATCAGCGCTAAACCTGGTTTCTGTTCTTCTGGATGTCAGTACTCTGTTCATGTCCCTATTTAAACTGGCTAGATTTCATTTTTTTGAGAAAAAATTTACAGCATAAAAAATAAGATGTTCAGCTTAACTCCCGCCAACAAGGTTTGCATTATATGCGATTCATACTTCCTCGTGGATACTTGTAACATTTAATTTGCGTAGCAAGTCGTAGCAACTAAGCTAAAGGGGCTTTGTGGTAATTGCTATAAACTAGCGTAAGTAAAAAGAGTGTGCATACTACTATGACATCAATCTGCTCGAATTTAATCTTGAGGTGTGAGCAATTTTTCGGACTATACCGGATAGATTTAGCCTGGTCAAATTCTAAAATCTCAATATAATCATAAGGAAGAAAAACTGCACATAAAGAAACTCGAAATGTTCTGGAAATCCAATGTTTCAAAACTGAATTAGGTTTTTACTATTGAAATGTTCTTGTTCAGCACTGAAAAGCTCTGAGAGTCAAGTCCGGGAAAACAAGCATATAAAGCCGGATAAAACTGGTATTCAACAAAGTTTTTCCAAAATGCTCGCTTTTTATACATTGTGTGTTTTTAAAAGTCGGCGATAAACAAGGCTTTTCGGCTTATCTGTGTAAGTTTTTTAAGAAGAAAACATTGCTCCGCTGAGCTGTTTGAGAAATAAATGGTCGACCATTTGGAATTTCTAATCTTGTGAAGCTTCAGAGGCCGAATGCGTTCTCTTGGCCTTAAGTTAAGAAAGATATCAAGATAGTCTGTCAGGAAAAACATTTTGAAGCTCTATCATAGAAGTATCCCATTGGAAAAGAGGAACCATTAAATTGATACTCCAACGCTACTTGTTCTAAAGAAATGTTAACCAGTGAGGAGTCAAATTCTCGCAGATCCCTTTAGCAGATTCGCGTTATTTTTTTGAAATACGAAACATAGAAAATTAAGATTAAAATTCTCTGTAGTTACTTTCAATATGAATTACTATCGTTCCAAAATGCTGAACAAATCATTTAAATTGCAGTTTTCTTACATGTTTGTAGTCTTAAAATTAAATTTGGTGTATAATTTTAGAGCTATGTTGATCAACACATTAAAAGCAAAACAAAATAGAAAAATGACGGTTTTTAGAAACTGTTGCTGCTTTCTATTAATCTGTTTCTATCTCTCTTTGAATCACATCCAATAATTACTTTCATTCAATGGAGCACGTTGCACTTGAAAATTGTTTGATCCATGAAAAAGCTTCTTTAAAAATTTTCATCTTAAACAAAAGAGAACAGCAGTTTTTAGCGATTTTTGAGTCTCTTCTGCTTGTCATAGCTTTAAGTAGCAGCATGGAGAGTGAGTGCTCAGGCATCATTATGTTTCAAAGAAAGAACATTGGCAAGTCAGTAATGTTATCAGTCACTAGTGTCTTCTTTGTTGAGAGTTCTGTCGGAAAATAATGATTAAAAAAAGTTCAGGTGATTTCTAATTCGGGCTCAAAAATGGAAACAGTAGGATGTTTGACTCAATTGTATTGACATCACTCTGCTCAGATTTAATTTTGAGCTACGAGTATTTTTCAGACTGTACAGGATAATTTAGCCTGGGCTAACTCAATCCTCAATACAATCATAATAAAGAAGAACTGAACATAAAGAAAATTGAAATATGCTGGAGTTGCAATGTTTCAGAACTGAATTAAGTTTTTACACTTGAAGTGTGCTGGGTCATTGCTGAACTGCTCTGAGACTCAATTCCGGGTACCTACAAAAAAGATTCAGCTAATTTACTGTGAATGAATAACATATGGCCTCAGAATTGCGGAATCTCTAAAGGATGGTAAATTGATCCTTTTGTCTTTCCTCATCCAATTGTGTCTGGTCTCAACTCGGCTGATTCGGAACCAATAGTTTTTGTTCTTTTGTTCATTGCTATCACAAAAATGCGAAGCATTTTGCTCTGTAAATTTCATATCGTAAATCTCTGGTTTTTGATTTTCAACACGAAAAAATCAGCGAGAACTATTTTTGAGCGGCAATCAAAACTTGCTCATTTCACTGTTGGTTTTTAATCACTGTTAGAACGAGAAAAATGACGTTAGAAAATTGCTCAATAAAAATAAAAAGTTTTAAAAAGCTTTTAATGTCACTTTAAACAAAACAGAACATCAATTTTGCAAGCTTCGTGAGTAATCTATGTATGCAGTAGATTTTATTCGAAGCAAATAGAGTTCTCAAACATCATATTTGAAACGGAGCGTTGAGTCAGAAAAAGCATTTGGAAGTCAGTTACGACTATCACCATAAATTTCATAACTTTATTGATTGTTGTTTAAATCGATGGATATTCACTTTTTACGCAAGTAACAATCAATTGGACTTTCTGTTTTTTATCGGATTATGTAAAACTCGTTTGAGATATCAGATTTTCTCAAGAGTTACGGTTAAGGAAACTAAGATGCAATTGGTCTTAATCCGCGATTAGAAAAATCGAAAATCATTCAATTTTTTTGCGCAATTTGGTTTTTTTCTCGCTTTCGCCTAGTCACTCTCGCTTATATTTCGGCATTTGGCGACGCTCTTCACGATAAAATTGACAAATTAAATGAAGCTGAGTCGAATGTCAGAAGAAACTTACCGTTTTGTCCAAAAATGATAACTTCGCAAAATCTCAGTTTCGCTTCATCGCTTGTAAAGTCGGAGACAGAAGTGGAAATGGTGACGTAATAGCCGACTTGTTCACACATGACGAAGTTCCATCCAGGTGTCCCTCTCAAATTGATTGCTTCCTGTCGCCCGTCACATTTGGAGCAAAAATGCCTGTTACAGATGTTGATCGACGTGAAATTGGCGTGAAGAGAATCTTAAAATAAAAACAGAGCAATTTTCACAAATTCAGCATAAGTACCATCTTTGATTACAGGTTCCATATTTGTGTTATAAAAAAGCGTCATAAAAAATCATGATTGGTTGAATTTGTAGTCTCCACTTAGGCTCACATAATCTCTTTAATTGCGCAATGCTTAATACTCTTCAATAATTTGTTTGATTCGGATGAGCCCAAGCATTATTTGAACACTGGTAGCATTCAGTTTTATGTGTACAATTTTTTCTGTAAAAGGCAAAATGCCTAAAGCCATAATACCCAATTAATTTTTTGCTCTCATTTTTCAATACGCCAGTTGCAAATAACCAGATGGTATTACAAAAATATATTATCGGAGACAGGGTATGGGCCAGATCGAACGGATCCAATTCCGGTGTAGGCCAGATGGAGCAATGCGACCAAAAATTTCATCCAGACCATGAGCTCGTTCGCACCGGACACCCCTCTCCGAGACCCAAGTCCGTCTGGCCCATACCTGCCTTGGGTCGCAGACCTCATTCT
>NW_027449983.1:0-27500 GCF_964194025.1 Convolutriloba macropyga
ACATTAGTTTGCTCAAATTTTTTTTGAAGGAAAACACCCGGAGTTGCTGGCAGAGTAAATCAGAGCTGAACCAGTTTAGAGACATTTTTATAATAGCCAGTACTCTGTTTTTGTCCCAAATTGCACGGTTCAGTCTTGATTTTTGAGTAAAAATTACTGCATGAAAAATATTATGCTCAGCTTAACTCCCGCCAACAAGGTTTGATTGATATGCAATTCGAACTTCCGCGTGGGTACATGTAACATTTAATTTGCGTAGCAAGTCGTAACCACTAAGCTAAATGGGCTTTGAGGTAATTACCTACAAACTAGCTTATATATAAATATTGTTTATACCACTATAGTAATTACCAGTTCTATGCTACAGATGTATGACATTACTCTGCTCAGACATAATTATAGAGTATGAGTAATTTTCAGGCTGTACAGGATAAGTTCAGCCTGGGCTAACTCCATGACCTCAATGTAATCATAATGAAGAAAAACTTTACATAAAGAAGCTAAAAATATTCTGGAGTTGAAAAGTTTTATCACTGAATGAAATTTGTACACTTGAAATGTGCTGGCCCAGCGCTGAAATACTCTGAGACTCAAGTCCGGGTAATTGCTCACAGGGGTAGAGAAATAGTTCAATCTCTTTTTCAATATTTTTTTTGGACTTATCAGAAAAAAATTAGATGTTTAATTTTTCCCTGTCTTGAGCAGAAACTTTACTAAACAAAAGTTTCTAGTACAAAGGCAGACACTTAATGAGTCAGAAACATCATGAAACCTGCAATAATATTAATTCACATAGAATGCGACCTTTAACAATTTTTCAGTTTTTTAGCAATTAAACACACGGCGTATTGAAGATTTACACTTCGGTACATAGAACACAATTAGTTTTGAAGAGTTTAGTGCACTAAGTGTTCAGCTTAAAACAATTCACCCTAATATTATTGATTGCAGAGAAAAACTTCGTATTAAAATAATTTACAAACAAAGTTATCGACATAAAGTTTTGGTCGATTCGATTATTGTGTTACAAATTTTGCAGCAATTAACCTTGATTAATATTGCTGATCTGTTTTGAAATACTGAAAATTATAATATACACAATGCATCATCTTATCTCTAGAGTCCGATGTCAAGTATTGCGACTTCGCTTTTGGTTGTGGTTGTGATTTTTGAACTTGAGAGGGTATCAAAAAAATACACGTCTTTGTTCTTGTTCAATCAAAAAAGTTTTTTTCTTTCTCATTCTTTTTACTGACCATTTTTTTCTCTTAAAAAGTTCTAAAAACGCCTAACAGTTTTTTGTTATCTTGCCTCATTTTCGTGCAGAAATCAATCTTTGTCTTTAAAACATTTCACAGAAAGTCTTCTTTTGTCACAGTAAAACAGTAATACCAAAGATCAAGAACTTATAGCGGTCTCAAAAAAACTAAATTCAAATTATTTTTCAATGGATGGAGTTTTCCATATTTTTAAAGCATCAGAAGTATTATATTTACTTTTAATTGCATAAAAGATTGCTACACTAATTTCTGAACAACTTCAGTGCAAGCGGCAAATTCTAACAGAAATAATGTATAAATTTCTCTTATTAGTGATGTTTGTCTGTTGCCTATTGTAGCTCGCACTTTTTTTTCAAAATTAAAACACTTTTCCAGTTTATATCAAAATAAGCAAAAATATCATTCTCATTAACTAAAATTTGCTAAATTGTTTTAAAACTCTTGATTCAGAGGCATTAATAAATTTTGGTCTAATAAATCAAAATAATCCGCTGAAATATGTGTGTTTTTTGTACAGTTTCCTTGCTTTAGCAAAATTTCGTCATAGTCGGTGTTAGGAAGATATGTAGAAAAAAGCAATAAAATTTTCAAATATTTTTGCTCTTGTGTTTTTTTGTCCGTTTTCATCTTTTTTTCATCAGCGGAGAAGTTAAATAAAGTGAATATAATTTAAACCCTTAAAAACGCCATTTTGATGAAATTCCATCTTGAAAATATTTGGCAAAATTTGTGCAGAGAAATACCGCCCTGGTTTTCAAAATGTTTCCGAAAATTATATATTTTTTCGAAAACTTACAATACAGATGCCCCAATAATTTTATTCCACTTGTCTCTATCAAAACTAAAGACAGCTGCAATTTCAAAAAAAATTAAAATTACAATAAATTTAAGTTCACAGAATTTTTTCTTCAAATTTGGTCTTTAAAAGGTAAAATTTGTTAAGCAATGTACATTAGATGGCAACAAACCTATCATCACAAAGTGCGTGAAGGAAAGATATTCAAACGATGCCTAAATAAATTAATCGATTATTTATAATTAAACCACTGCTAACTTTTGATAACTTTTGTGTGGTACGTTTTTCGCCTTTATAAAATATTTGTAGATGATGCACGATTGAAAATATGAAAAAATAATAAGAGGGCAAAAATTGGTGATTCACATGATATGGGATAACTAGTTATAAACTATTCATAACCAGTGTAGACCACGCTGGGCTTTTCTGACTTGCCTGGCCCCGGCCTCTCTATCACTAATATTTTGACTCCCTGGGGATACAATAAATTTTCATCAAAAATTTTTTGATGCTACAGAAATATGGGAAATATTGCGAAAACACATTAACGCATATGCGGGGAAAGCTTGGGAATAACTTAAGAAAAACGTAATTAAAATTGATGGTTGCATTTTGAAATGGAAAGAGAATGAAAGCGTGTTAAAAGCTGAAAATCTTTGTAAGACCATTCGGCTCTTTCAAAACCTTTTCACTTCACAGAAAATTACTCAACGCAATAGTCGACACAGAACACCAAACAAATAAATAAACAAACAAAAATGGTCAGAGAATTCACCGCCGTTGATGAGACTATCCGCGGAGCCGTTTTAGCTTAATTTGCAGAAGAGGAATCTCTCTAGCTGAGTGTATGTGTGTGTGTGTGTGTGTGGGGGGGGGGGGGGGTGGTTAAAAAACCGCTACTCACATACACAACAAAGAACTGAAAGATTGAACGATTTACGATTCAAATAACTGACTAATCTCACAAATTGATTGAAAAAATTTTTGGTACAAACTCAAAAGAACAAACAATTAATCTAAAAAATCCGCGATCGAAACAGACTATTCACCAGAAAAATTTACGTACCTTGTCTGTTGACATTGAGGTAATAAATGCATAAACCATTTGAAAACCCAATTTGAGAACGAAATTATAAAATGGCGTAATTTGATTCTACAGTTATGTAACAATTTATCATTTTCCGGTTGTTTCTCGTATAAAAGTGTAACAAATTTTTGCAGCAAACTAAAATTGCTTATTTCTGTATAATAAAATGCGATTCTGGTTTGACCATCAGTAGTGCTTGAGCAAAAATAGCAATAAGAGATGATAATATAGATTATAATTATATATAAAAGGTGATATTTTTCATTTTTGTGAAATTTCAGGATGATTTTAAAAGAACGGAATTTGTACAGGAAATTAAAAAAGAGGTTTCAATTGCACAGTAGTCCACTGCGTAATATAAATTATGTTGTACATGTACAGGCAGGTACATACCAAGACCATAATTTGAAGACCATAATTTTATTTTCCGTGTTTTTTCTCTTGTGTCCATACCATATAACAAGTCTCGTCTTGTTATAGTTGGTGGTAGTTTGGTATGAATTAGAGGGTTAGAAAAAGTGAAATGAGGGTAAAGACGCGAGTGTAATATGTCTATCTAGTAATAAGACAGGCTGTTTTAGAGGGGGTAAAAGGGCTCAAATTATTCTCTCGAGAAAGGGTACTACCACATATCGCCTGATAAAAATGAAAGATAGCCTCGCCAGTGTATATATGCGTATGTGTGTGCTGCTATAACTATCAAATTCTTATTCTTTTTTAAATTTTCTCCTTTTCTTTTTTCTTGTTCCTCTCTCTCTCTCTCTCTCTCTCTCTCTCTCTCTCTCTCTTCTCTCTCTCTCTCTCTCTCTCCTCTTTTATTCCTTCTTTTTCAATTTATAGAGGCCGTAAGTTTTGCAAGAATGGATTTATGCTGACAATTTACACTTTTCATGCCCATTCCGGCTAGCCCGCTGAGCGGCGACAGGAAAACAGCCGTCAAACGGGTGAGCAATTTAGAACGGGGCGCCAAAGTTTACCATTCTTGAAAATGTTAAAACATTTTTTTAAAAAAGAATTGACTGATAAATTACTTTTACAAAAATCACGCAAACTAATGTTTGTGAATTAGAAAAGTTAACAGTATGTAATCCTACAGACATTCTACAGAGAGTTCTTTGAAAAAACTCATTCACAAGATCTTATAAG
The DNA here is from genome assembly GCF_964194025.1 of Convolutriloba macropyga. Classification (NCBI taxonomy): domain Eukaryota; kingdom Metazoa; phylum Xenacoelomorpha; order Acoela; family Convolutidae; genus Convolutriloba; species Convolutriloba macropyga. The sequence goes on from NW_027449983.1 coordinate 4,310, forward strand.
AGACAAGAACGTGATACAAGAGAACGTGATAACGAGAAATTACAAACAACAAAATCAATATATCAGTTAACAACAACCAACATTAAATAAATTCAAAACATGATGTCTTTTTGTTTGCTTAACTTTTGACTTAATAAAGGAGACAAAACACCGCCAGACAAGATCTAAAAATAAACGATAACTTTGGCTTCACTAGAAAAGAGATTTTATTACGGAGAAAATATCATATGACTACAAAAGTAGAAACAAGAAGCAACCAAAGTAAAAGATTTCAATCAAATGTTTTGCAATTAAATTATTAGTCTCGGAGTTATTTATCTCTCTCTTGCTCCCTCTCTCTCTCTCTCTCTCTTTCTCTCTCTCTCTTTCTCTCTCTCTCTCTCTCTCTCTCTCTCTCGCTCTCTCTCTTTTTTCTCTCTATCTCTCTCCCTCTTGCTCTCTCTCTCTCTCTCTCTCTCTCTCTCTCTCTCTCTCTCTCTCTCTTCTCTTCTCTTCTATTCCTTCTTTTTCACATTAGAGTGGCCGTGAGTTTTGCAAGCATGGGATTTGTGCTGACAATTTACTTTTTTCAAGCTCATTCCGGCTAGTCCGTCGAGCGGCAACAACAAAACAGCCGTCAAACGGGTGAGCAATTTAGAACCGGGGCGTCAAAGTTCACAATTCTCGAATATGTTGCAAAAATTTTTTAAAAAGAATTGACTGATAAATTAGTTTTACAAAAATGACGCAGACTAAAGTTTGTGAATTAACAAAATTAACAGTATGTAATCCTACAGAGATTGTACAGAGAGATCTTTGAAAAAACTCATTCACAAATCTTATAAGAGACAAGAACGTGATACAAAATAATAAGAAATTTTTTTGAACAATTAATTTTCGTGAATGTAGAATATTTCTCTGTTAAAACTTTAATAAAACAAGACTTCGAATAATGATTATTAAAAAATATCAGATAACGAGAAATTACAAACAACAAAATCAATACATCAGTTAACAACAACCAAAATTAATTAGATCAAAACATGATGTCTTTTTCTTCGCTTAAGTTTTGACGTACTAAAGGAGACAAAACAGCGCCAGACATGATCTAAACATAAACGATAACTTTGGATTCACTAAAAAAGAGATTGGACTTCTTGTTAATGATTTTTTGTAACAAGTTGACAAAACAGAAAAAAGAGCAAAATTCAAAAATACTATTAAAAACATTTCTTATCAAAAATATAAGAACCATGAGCGATCAAACAATCAATAAAATGAAACCTTCACACCTCGATAGGAAGCCATGGATAAATTTTATTACGGAGAAAATATCATATGACTACAAAAGTAACAACAAGAGTCAACCAAGTAAAAGATTTCAATCAAATGTTTTGCAATGAATTTATTAGTCTCGGAGTTATTTATCTCTCTCTTGCTCTCTCTCTCTCTCTCTCTCTCTCTCTATTTCTCTCTCTCTCTCTCTTCTCTTCTCTTCTATTCCTTCTTTTTCACATTAGAGTGGCCGTAAGTTTTGCAAGAATGAGATTTGTGCTGACAATTTACGTTTTTCAAGCTCATTCCGGCTAGCCCGTTGAGCGGCAACAACAAAACAGCCGTCAAACGGGTGAGCAATTTAGAACCGGGGCGCCAAAATTCACAATTCTCGAATATGTTGCAAAAATTTTTTTAAAAAGAATTGACTGATAAATTAGTTTTACAAAAATGACGCAAACTAAAGTTTGTGAATTAACAAAATTAACAGTATGTAATCCTACAGAGATTGTACAGAGAGATCTTTGAAATAACTCATTCACAAGATCTTATAAGAGACAAGAACGTGATACAAAATAATCAGGAAATTTTTCGCACAATTAATTTTTTTTGAATGTAGTATATTTCTCTGTCAAAACTTTAATGAAACAAGACTTCGAATAATGATTATTAAAAAATATCAGATAACGAGAAATTACAAACAACAAAATCAATGAATCAGTTAACAACAACCATTATTAATTAAATTCAAAACATGATGTCTTTTTCTTTGCTTAACTTTTGACTTAATAAAGGAGACAAAACAGCGCAGACAAGATCTAAACATCAACGATAACTTTGGCTTCACTAGAAAAGATAAGGGACTTCTGTTTAATTATTTTTTGTATTAAGTTTACAAAACAGAAAAAAGAGCAAAATTCACAAATACTACTAAAAAACATTTCTTATCAAAGTTATAAGAACCATGAGCGATCAAACAATCAATAAAATGAGACCTTCATACCTCGATAGGAAGCCATGGAGAAATTTTATTACGGAGAAATTATCATATGACTACAAAAGTAACAACAAGAGGCAACCAAAGTAAAAGATTCCAATCTAATGTTTTGCAATAAAAATATTAGTCTCGGAGTTATTTATCTCTCTCTTGCTCTCTCTCTCTCTCTCTCTCTCTCTCTCTCTCTCTTTCTGTCTCTCTCTCTCTCTCTCTCTCTCTCTCTCTCTCTCTCTCTCTTTCTCTCTCTCTCTCTCTCCCTCTCTCACTCTCTCTTTCTCTCTCTCTCTCTCTCTCTCTCTCGCTCTCTCTCTCTCTCTCTCTCTCTCTCTCTCTCTCACTCACTCTCTTTCTCTCTGTGTATATCTGTCTTATGAAGTTATAGTCCTCCATTATTCCATTATTTGTGTGTGCGTGAGCGCGCGCGTGCGTATGTTTGTGCGTGCGTATGTGTGCGTGTGTGCGTGTGTGGTGTGTGTGTGTGTGTGTGTGTGTGTGTGTGTGTGTGTGTGTGTGTGTGTGTGTGTGTGTGTGTGTGTGTTCGTGTATGTATATGTCTGTGTGGTTGTGTTTGTATATGTATGTGTGTGCGTGCGTGTTTAAGTGTTTGTATGTGTTTATGTGTCTGTGTGTGTGTGTCTGTTTTTGTGTGTGTATGTGTTTGTATGTATGTATGTGTTTGTATGTGTGTACGTGTGTTTGTGCACATTGCTATTCAATTTTTTTTAAATGTTGCTATTTTACGCCATCAAAGCCTGCACTTTTCAGTTCTATTTTTAATACTCGATCATTATCATGACGATAATAATTGAATTGACATTCTGCGTAAACAAACACGATAAAAATTGCAAAGAAAATCGCCCGAATCCCGAGGCAATTGGAGAAAAATTGAGGCAAAAATGTAAAAGCAAGTTCAACTTTATTTTTAGAGCGAGTTATTTTTCCCAGTAACGGCTAACTGGCATATAATTAGCAAGGATTAATTTGGAAATGTTTTCCCTTTGTACCAGCCATGCATGTCACAAATACGCAGCCGGCAAATTTGAAAGCGGGCTTCTAAAATTAGCCCAAAAGGGGAATGAGCTGAAAATGCTGTCCGGTTATTCTGCGTAAAATTTATTCCCTTTAAAGTAAAGTGAAAAAATGGAATGTGTGGAAAAAGGCTCGAAGAGAGAAAAATGAGAATAGTAAATATGTTATTACGAAAATCCTCTTCATGTCGAAGATAATACCAATGTACGTGAGGCGGTAAAAAAAAAACAAAAATATTTTCAATTAATTTATGTAATTAAAATGTAATTAAAACTTACATATTTCATTATACAAAGATCATGTATGCATATTGCTAATCATACAAAGAACTCACATGGATCACAGGAAAGGTTGCAAGATCGTACTAAGAAACGTTTGATCTTTAGTGGAATCATAAATGGTCTTGATTACTAAGAATATTAAATCCGGGTTTTCAAATCAAATTTATGTTCTGCAAGTGCGACTGCAAGTTCATAAAAGTGTTTATTTTGATATTAGGCTGCGACAAAAGATGTAAGATCGTTTCACGAATTTAAAAAGCCTCTGTATGTTTGTACTCGTGTCAGTATGTGAAAAATCTTCACTCAGCGTTGGAGATCAATCAGCGTTGGAGATCAAAATTTGATTTCAGTCGCGAAAACTTTTAAGTTCATTGGTTTGTGTGAACAAAACGAATGCTAGTTTGTTCTCTTTTAATTGTTTTCAAAGTCTAATAAAAGGTGTTCATTAAAGATAATATATATCATTACACGTGGCGTAAAAATTTCAATTACCAGGGGTCATATTCTACCCTACACAAGGATGGAAATTTGATCGGTCAAAAAATTGAGGAGTTCAATCGCATTCAAAGGTTTGTCGAATTCCGAACCGTTTTATGCTGTGCTAGTTATTAAAACCCCTTTAACGTCGGGCTAAATTTTGCGCTAACCTCCAATAATTCACTTCTTAGAAAATTTACTAAGAGACCACCAATCTAGTACTAAGAACGTAACGACGTCAGGTTATAATAGAACTACGGAAACGAAACGGTAGTTTTTGAAATTTGGTATTTAGTTTAGATCTAGAATTTGTTCATAAACTTTGTTTATATAATCCCGTCAGAATCAAGTCTACAGGAATGTTTGCATATTTATTGCATTACGCCGAAATGATATATAAGTTCGAAAAAATAAAAAAAGTTTTGTATATTTTTTGTCGCTAATGAACAAACTTTAACGCGTATACAAAACGTAGTAACTAAAATTAAGCAGAAATACTTTTTTTTGTTTTTCGTTAACTGTTTCTGGTAGAATATATCGCTAAATTTTATGGACCTGTTTCATGACCTGATCTCTGAATAAAATTTCGGCTGTTTAGATTTTCGTTTTGAACTTTTACTTGTTAAAATATCCTTCAAATATCCTCTCAATTATAAAAATTCTGCTTTGCAGCGACCGTATAAGCGGCTCTGATTTGGTCTGATTGCTGAAAATTGGATTGTTATGTTTGAAAATGTTTGATGTGTTGTTGTGAAAACATAAGTTTGGAGTGAACACATTGAGAAATGACAAAAATCTGTTTTCGTACAGGTACATTTCGTCTTTCGAGATTTTGTCTTGAAGTTTAGATAGTTTTATTATGGATAATAACTCAAATTCAGCGTCGGAAATTCGGATAAAACTTGTTCAGTTAATAATCAAGGTTGAGATCCTCACTGTTGAATAAAACTTCGATCGATTTCGTCGAATTTTCATTTACTTGAGTAATTTCATGGCAATTCTTTATTAGAACAAGAATCATAAATTTTCATTTTTTTAAATGATAAATTAGTTTAAAAACTAGTTACAAAACTTTGCAAAAACGGGAACTAGTTTTGGATACCCATGATTGAGGTGCCCGATATTTAACTTGCAAATCTGCTTACATAAGCTTTAAACGATCAGCTTAGAGAGCGTGTGCCTTTTTCGCACGAATTACAGAAAATTGAAATTAAATTTGAAAACAAAAAAAAACTGGCTTCTTTACTAGTATTCTTACTGATGTTGAAGAAAAAGTAGAATTCTTTTTTCCGATCACACTTAAACTGGGAGGAGGAGTTATAAACTCAATTGTTTTTTTGTTCAGTCAATTTTGGCCGATCGATATATTCATCGTAGAGAATCGTGAGTATTATCAAATGTAAGCTCTTCCAGCGTAGAATTAGAAATTAAAAAGAGATTTTCGATTTAAAATTTTTCGAGGAATTATCGAGGATCGAGGTTCAATTTTTTGTGAACATTTGATATAAGGGTGCGTTTCTGTTCATTTATAGTGTCATTTTTTGACAACTTTAAATTTTTTGTATCAAAATCTTAATTCAAAAACTGTTTATACGACAAAATAAGAAAGATTTTTTGTTCTCAAAAGAGGAGCAACGATTAAAAAAGACTACTTTTTGTCTGATCGAGAAGTTTACAATCCAAAAGATTCGATTTCTCTTGAAGAGCTCTTTCTTATTTTTATTTTTATTCCACATTTTTTTGGTTTTCTTCGTGTCATTTAGAGCAAATTAATTTTTAATATAACGGTTCTAATGATGAAAAAACCCAACACTTATTCTGTTGTCGGGGAATCATCCCTCATGGTTTTAATGGCACTTGTGTATTTGTAACTTTTAATGAAATTTTGTGTCTTGCCTGCTTTTGTTGTATTTTTTATCGTCCTATATACTAACCTCAATGACTGAAAAAAGCAATGGCTTCCTAAGGAGGACTAATTACACCTAATTAATGTTTTGAATGCATATCTATTGTTTGTTCATACTTTGAAAATAAATTCTTTGAAAAAAATTGAACGCTAATCGTTTTTAAATTCAATTCTGTGATTTTGTAGATCTGTTCCACTGATAGAAAGACCATATGCTTAGAACATGTCCTGTTCACTGTTTTATCTTCTAACTAATGGTTTTTCAAATTTGATGCCACGAATTTAATTAAAAATTTGTGATTTTGGGATATTTGTTTATAATTGCGGTTCATTTTTGAAAACTTGTCACTGATTACCAAAATATAAAGTTTCATTTGCGTTGAAAAGAGTACTAGTCGAACATAAAGAAATTTATCGGAGAATAGCTTATGGTTTTAATGGTTCTGACATTTTCTTCTGGCACTTTTCTATTATATTTCAGGGTTTCAGCTGTTTTGTTGTCTTTAAAGAGTTATTCTGAATAATGAATGACCTTACTAGCTTCCAATAAATGGCTTTCAGGTATTAGTTAGCGTGTTCAATGCTTTCCGCTCATACTACGTTGGTCTGATACCACGAGTTGTCTTTTTAATTTTTTGATTTTTGTATATCACTTTGTATTTAAATTTTTGATTTACTGTTTTTCAACATGAAACTTAGTCTCATTGAGAGTTCCAATCCATTTCGTCTCATTTCATGTGATTTAAACTTCATTTTTTGGGTTTATGTGACTGCCGATGTTTTATATTTTGGACGTTACGTTGGACATTGCGTTTTCTTATGATGGAGGATAAAGATTGTAGTGTTTCTTACAAGTTCTTTCCAGACCACTCATGGCCTTGTATGTTTCCCGACAGAAATATTTGAAGTTCTTACATCTTTCACGTTAAATATTCAACATTTAAGTTCTTACAAGTTTATAAGTACGATTTAGTTTTTAAGTGCTCATCAGTTAACAATTATATCTGTAGGAAGTTGAAAAAAAGCAATTCTACTGGAAGTTTTTCTGTCTGTTTTTCTACCGAGTTTGATTGGTAGAGGAAAATCCGAAAGAACAACATTTGAAGTTGAGCAATTATTACTGTAAATTTAGCAGACAAAAATTAACATATTATAGCAGCAGCTTCCATTTCAAAGTCTTTTTCTTCGTCATAGACGAGTAATTTAACCCACGGCTCGCAAATATGTCAGAACAAACGCAAAGTTTCATTTTTGGCTCATGCTGCTGTATAAAAGAATTTTGGATGACAAACAAATATTTGAAGCAAACATTTTATTAATTTAGTTTTTGAAAAGGGAAAAAAGGAAAAGTATTGACGAAACACTAAAGAAACACCATGGGCTGTCTTAAACTGATAAATACGCTGTTCAAAAACATATTGTTCGTTTATACCGTCCGTCATTATATTTGCCTGTCTTCAACAAAACGTTGCAATTCTAATTTGCAAAATTCTTGCGAAAAATCTGTTGTTCATGTTTTGCTTTTGTACTAATCGGTTTTTGTTAAGAAAAGACGACTCCAGTGTTTTTCAAATTTAACTATGCAATCTAGTTTGATTAACCTCCAAGCATCATTCTTCTACGAGTATTCTGTAGAAATAATATAGTTCTTTTTAATGTTTAATAATTGTTTGATTTAAAACATTCAAAATTGAACTTAAGGCGTATTAAGAATTCAAATGACTTCTTGAATTCATGGACAAATAACGTATTAAATTGGTTGAATTGTGATGCGTAACTTATATATCTAACAACCAATTTTGTTGTAAGTTTTTGTTAAAGTTTAGCATTGAATTGTTTCTTACTCAATGCAACCCAAATCCTCAAATAGTTTCCAGAGAATCGATCTCATCTTACTCCATTTCATCAACTGTCACCTAATTTCTATCTTTTTTTGGTATTTGACTGATATTCGCTTTATGATCCAATGAAACTAGCAGTGCAGTTAGCCATAAACTTTTTTACCGCAGTCTTAGTTGTCAATAATGCATATTCAGGTGTTACCACAGGTGGGGAGCAAAAAAATTACTGTGCCAGCTTTTCGCGGATCAGACGTTTTAAAGAGGTGAAAAATTACCCATTAAATGATAGTGGTGACAAAACAGTGGGTTTAAAGCGGCAAAATTCCAGAGAGTTACAGTGAAAACAAAAAAAAACAAATGCATCGCCCAATTAGAGTCATTAAACCCTAAATTCTTTTTCTCACCCAATGAGCGGGGAGACCGCGTAGGTTTGGTTCAAATGTCAAATATTGTCACCCAATATGAGGGGTTAGCTTTTATCATACGAGTGCGATCATTGAGTCGATAAATAGTGAATTGGGTGTAGCATGCGAATACCAAAAGAGCTGCAGTAATTGGATACCTAAATGATTCAATGAAAAATTCAAATATTAATTCCTTTTCATCAATTGTTAATTTTTTGTTTAAAACACACTTTGGTAGAACCAAGGTTAATTTGTATTAATTATCCATCATTGAATGAATTTCTTTCACTCACCCCCATTCACCGAATTTTCAAAGTTCAAAATTCGAAGCGTTCCCTGAATTTCGCACTTTTTTCTGGTGAATTGGAAAAGGTCCTTGTACGAGGAAATAACATAATTGTGAAGACAATTAGAAAGAAAAACAAAATACAACTGAGATAATTTTTACCAATAAGTGTACTGGTTCAGCGGTGACATGCTCTAAGACAGACTTACGTCTTATAATTGTTCACGTCAATGAGTTTTTGAAGCGTTTTAGCAGACAGAAATTACCTATAAATAATGTAATTGATGCGATAAAAAATAAGTAAAATTTTATTATACGAACCTAACGTCTGCTGAAAATATGGCATTTTGTCAGACAATTAGGACTGCCGGTATTTTGGCATCCATTTTTGGACAAACATACCGGCCAAGGATAAAAAATTGTTGGATCACCAATTTGAGAAAATACTGGCGCGCTTTGTATGTAAATAAAAATTAGGAAAGCTTGTTTCATTTTGTGCGTATGCATTTTATGCATTTAAAGCAGGTCGCTTTTTATGCGGAGAAAGCTGCACGAAACAGCGATTGAAGAGCTTTGAATAATTCTGTTTGATTTACAGCTTAAGCGGATGTTTATTCATTCTGAGCAGCTACTAGTAATGCATCTTAAAACTTAGAGAGATCGATCTTGTCTCATATCATAATAACATCATATAAATTTTCGAACTGAATTTACAAAGCTCAAAAAAAGTTTTTCGGGTTGCCAGTGAAAACTACCATTTAACATTGGATGGTATGAACCGACAACTGACCTCCAAAACGTGCGCTTCAAATTTGTTTGCTTCGGCAGAAAAATCAGCGCCAGACACTAGAGAGCGTTAAAATGAAATCTACCCAACCCCCTAGTTTTTTATCGAGAACAAGATCTCGGACCAGACTGAAAAGTTGGCGGGTGGTAGTAGAGCAGCTGATATATACAAAAAACTGTAGTTCATTAATGTAAATGTAGCCTATTTAAATGTTTTTTTTTGAGTTATTAGAACTAAAAGGTTCAATTTTTGCGGCAGATTCAATTTTTGCAGCAGTTTCAATTTTTGCGGCAGGTTCAATTTTTGCTATTATTATGTTCATTTATGAATCCATTTGTTATTATGTGGTTTCAAAACTGTTTTTACTGTTTTTTAAGTTTTATGAAACGAAATTTACGATGAAACAATTTTTATAGACTTCAGGCACCTAAAGCATTGCAGACAGCTCAAAAATGTTTATAAACAACGTCATACAGACTGGTTTAACTTATTCAATCAATGATATGGAGGTAAATCGATAGCTGATGATAAATTAGCGATATGTGGAATGGGATAGTAGGCAAAAATTCGACAAAGCGAACACATTTTTTGTAGCTATTAGGCAAAAATTTTGAACAAAAGTTTTGTGGACATTAGGCGAATATCAATTAAAGAAATTAACGACGGTATTTCAAAATCTCCTTGACGCTATAAAGTAATCAAGTGTTCCTAACAAACGTCCTTAAATCAAAATGAGTAGGAAAAACTAATTTAATATGTATCCTTTTTGCACAGTATTTTTCCCCTTAGAAACAGTCCGGCAAAGTATTTGGCAAAAATACGGAGGGAAAAGTAAAAAACAAGATTAAAAAATATAGTTTTTTCTGAATAGTTTAGAGTAATGGGACGTAAACAGATTCGAGAAAAATGCTGGGCAGACATACAATGAAGTGCTACAAATGCTCAATTTTTAAAAAACAATGTCAACGTTTTTTCAGCTGTTATAAGGTAGAGACGTCTTAGAGACACTTGAGTACATTACCCGTACTTAACGCCAAGTCATTATCAGTACTGGGCAAGTCTAATTTCAAGTCTAGATATCAGTACTGATTCAGAGCTATGATCATAACACATTTAAGACTTGTCAGACTTGGCAACTCTAAATACAAGTGCGAAAAGAAAGTTCCGTACGGGGCTCGAACCCACGCTTTACATCTCCTTAGGTCTTTGTCCTTCTTACTGCGCCACCGTGACTGTTGCAGGTTTGTCTTTTGCGCTGTTCTAATACGCTTGAAAGAAGCAAATTTCAAGCGAGAAAGCGAGCAAATTATATTAGATGGGTGACTTGCATTTACAATTGCCCAGTACTGATTAACACTTGGAGTTCGGTACGGGTACAGCGTCAAGACAATTTTGGCTTAGCGCTTATACGTTTTTTAATTGGTATTCGCTTAATGTCCACAAAATTTACGTTCAAAAATTTTGCGTAATCGCTGCAAAAAAAAATGTTTGCCTAATCGAGTTTTCGCCAAATATATCACGTCCCTAGCGATATTTAAACAAAAAAGGCCCTCACCAATACTTGCAAGGTGTACTGTTAAATTATTATAAGCGCAAATATTCTTAGAGTGCAGATTGTTTCAATAATTTCGTTGAGTTTTGAGCTGATACCGATTGATGTATCCTATTTATATTTTGAGATAATAGCATAAAAAAGCAGTAACAAGGGCATCTTTCGATAATTGTCTGGTGAAAAAGCTGTTTGTTAATTAGGCTGAACTGTTATACAAACGGTATATCCGGTTAGACGCAGATACCATAAACTCGGCCAATTAAGTAATTGCGTGCAGCTATTAGTTATTTAAAGATCAACGACTATTTAATATTACTTATTCAGTCCACCAATCAAAGTTAAATAGACAAAGAACAAGCTTGCTTACAGTCTTACAAATACTTACAAGGCTGGCTGAAAACTGATTTAACGCAGCAATTTTTGCAAAAATCTAATAGCCGGAAAATTAATAAACAATAGTCGGAATTCATCACTAATGAAAAAAGTTTTTTTGAAGGAGAGTTCCATTTTTGAATGATTTACAGTATTTTAAAACTAAACTCTAAAACAGATCGATTGTCTTATTCACAAAATCAGCATAAGTTATATAAATAACTAAGTCATTGCAAATATCGGTATCAGTTTAAAAATGTCTAAAATTGAAGTTTGGGGATCTTTTCTGCTAGCGCCCCCTCAGCCTTATATAGCCGTTAAATTTGCACCCCCCAAAATTTAAGTTTTCGCGAATTGTGAGAGCGATATTTGCATTTCATTGAAACAAGAGTGTCTAGGTAGATTGAAGGTACTTTTAGAATAGTTTCCTTAAGAAGTTTTAAAAAATCAAGCCCTTATTGTAGCCGATAACACCAAAAACGATCTAATACAGAAATTTTTATTGATGCTTACGTTATATGGAACAAATTTTAGTTGAATACGTAATACTTTCAAACCATAGCTGTGCTAGCTTTTTGTAAATGCATATTGCTCATATATGTTCACGTATAAGATTACTTAGCTTTAACAATATGTTTACACATTTATAAATGGGTGGTCCCTAACTAAGCGGGGGGCGCTAGCAGAAAATATCCAAATTTGGATATGCAAAAACGGAGCCCAATAATTTCCTAAGGCAATAAAATCAAAATTGTAAATCAATACAACTTAAAAAATATCACGATTTTTTTTTCGAAACACATAGGGCCGTTTTAGCGCTCGAGAAAACAACTCAGTTGAAAGAAAACCCATTTATGACAACAACATGGTACTGCGCATCAGCTTCTTTGATTGAGGATATCAGACACCAAACGAAAACGGAAAGAAAATTAGAGAAAAGCATACGTTGTACGTGGACTTCTACCACTCCGAAAGTCCGGTTTTATTCATTGTAACAACAACGAATCTTTTTTTGCAGAAAACAAGATGACCGAGAACGCTCAAAAGATCCGTGAGGTTTACATTGTTTTGGCTCAGATTGTAATGTGAGCAATCGAAAGACAAGCAACTGTACACAGAATTTTTTTCCGAAAAAAAAACAAAAAAATGCAACGCAACATGAATTTGTTGCGAAAAAACAAAACAAATTTTTTGGAAAGTTCAAGATTGTAATTGTGGAGCTCCCCTGTTAGCCGATAACAGAATGGCAACGGACCTGTAGTTGTGCAACTAATTCAAAGCAGCGACTGACACCGATCTTATCAGCGATGTTGGAAGAAAACTATTGTAAACGAAAGAGAACACCTAAAGTTTTGACAATCATTGGTTTGTTCCTCAAAATACACTAAATAGTCTACAAAAACCGGAAAAGCTGGTGTAATTGAAAATCTTCTTCGTGATTTCATGGGGTTCAACTTACCAACACCCATTTCAAACATATCTTCTACAGAGTTCAATAAGATATATTTTTGATTCTGAGCGCATGGAGTTCAGTTTTGAGAAAATATAGCGACGGTAATTCTACGAGGTTAAATGGAAGCTGGATGAAGAATATAGTCATGATGATTCGGCTAGGTTCGGTGAGGCAGCAAAAAATTAAGTTTCAGGAGTCTGTATCTCTCTTGCTCTGACTTCAATGCACCACATATAGCGTACACTAGTTAGTCAGACGCTGCTGAACCAATCGAATAAAAATAGCAAGGATTTCACAATTGAGCTTCCTACTTGCTGATTTTCTAAACACAGCCCATAGGAAACAGAAAGCAATAAAGATGTATGAGGTGTTAAAAAAGTTGGTTTCAGATGTTGTAATATGATTTGCATTCACAAGAATATAGAAAAAAATCTCAGAAGATATCCAGTGAATTAAAAATTTTTTTAAAAAAAATCGGTAGTGTGATTAAAAACGAACATGGAGGCAAAATTATTGTATATAGTGGGTTAGAGCAGAGATTATTACACAAAAAGAGCAATGGGCAATTGTTCGTACTTCCTCGTGAGAACAAGACTTTTTCTAAAGCTTAAATAGGCCACGAACAAGGATGCTAGTATTAAGAAATATGGACGGGGGGCTGAAAGAAGTGTTTATATCAGCGTTTGAGCAGTTTTTCCGGAGATATCAGAACAAATGATGTGTAAGAACAACTCGATCACTTCAAATAACAACTCAAAAATTTACCGCTCTTACAGGTGCGTCAGATTTTCCAATTCTCAAGTGAAATACTTTAAAAAAAACAGGCACTAAAGAAATAAAGAAAATGCCCTTATGTGACAATGCAACTCAAGACGATACCAAATGAGAAATTACCAGCAGGAATCTGCGGAGTTTGCCTCAGAAATTATGATACCGCAACACGAACTGACTTTGGAAAAATTTAACACCGGAAAAAAATTAACTATAAGGACAAAATGACAACCATATTTTAAATTAGTCATCCGATTTCTGTGCAGCTCTCAGAGTGTCAGAAGAACCAACGAGCTCTTGGTTCAAATCAAATACTAAGAAATAAGAACAACAAAATAAGAAAGCAATAAAATCAAAATCGTAAATCAATACAACCTAAAAAATTATCACGATTTTTTTTCGAAACACATAGGGCCGTTTTAGCGCTCGAGAAAACCACTCAGTTGAAAGAAAACCCATTTATGACAACAACATGGTACTGCGCATCAGCTTCTTTGATCGAGGATATCAGACACCAAACGAAAACGGAAAGAAAATTAGAGAAAAGCATACGTTGTACGTGGACTTCTACCACTTCGAAAGTCCGGTTTTATTCATTGTAACAACAACGAATCTTTTTTTGCAGAAAAAAAATGGCCGAGAACGCTCAAAAGATCCGTGAGGTTTTTATTGTTTTGACTCAGATTGTAATGTGAGCAATCGAAAGACAAGCAACTGTACACAGAATTTTTTTCCGAAAAAAAACAAAAAAGTGCAACGCAACATGAATTTGTTGCGAAAAAACAAACCAAAGTTTTTGGAAAGTTCAAGATTGTAATGGTGGAGCTCCCCTGTTAGCCGATAACAGAATGGCAACGGACCTGTAGTTGCGCAACTAATTCAAAGCAACGACTGACACCGATCTTGCTTTGAATTAGATCTTGCTTTTTTCGCAAATTTACTACCTTTCTCGTGGTTAAGTTTTCTTCAAACATTTTCAGTGATGATCAACATGCAAAAACTGTATGTTGTGATATAGGTGTTATACATCAGCGGCTAGAAGGACCAAAATTTAGTTGAGAAATCGACCACCACAATTACGTAGAAAAAATTTCAACAAGTACACATTAACTAATTAAATTGATAGAGAAGTGGTCCTTAAAGATAATAGATGTCAAGTAGACAAACTAAAATAACAGCGGGGCAAAGTTTAAAAAAAGGCTGTTTTCTGAAAAGAATACACCTCATGTCATGAAAACCACTAACTGTCAACTGATTCCATTCAATAGATTCGTTTATACCTCCATAGGACACCATTAAGACTTTTCATTATCAAGAATATTCGATTCGACTACAAAAAGAACGATAAAGACAGTCAAATAAATTAGTGTCAAAGCTGCTTAAACCATAATCTATTCTCTAAGAAAATATATTCTCAATTGCGCCTTCTTGCGATCAATGTCCTATGTAAACCATCATCAACGTAATGATGTGAAAAGAAAACGAAAAAGACCTTCGAATATGGGCAAATGTACAAAAACAAAAAAGTTTATGAAAACTCGTATTATGAGAGCAAAAAACCATTTCTAAAAATAATGCAATTTTAGTTAAAAACCTCTGAATTTTCCAAAAAATTAGCCAAAAATTTAGCCAATATGTTGGATCAAACAATTCAGCATCAGTACTAATTTTTTAAAACTTATACTAATAAAACTATGAAAAAAATTTTTAACATACTTTAAGAAAGTTTGACAAAAACTTGAGCAACAATACAAAAAAATTTGACCCAAAACAACGAAAAGAAGTGGGAAGTTGACAAAATTTAAATCCTCGATACGTTCTTGGGAGTAAAAAAACGAAATTCAGAAAAATCTGTTTAATTCCACGCTGGATGGTATTTCTATTGATACTCCTTACAACTCTGTACGATGAATTGGCTGAACAAAAAAAAGTTGAATTTATAATTCATCCCCCACTAAGGTGGGTGGGAACAGGAATATTCAATACAGTTCGCAGAGGTGATGATAAAAATCAAAAAAGATATCTGGATGACTACACAGGACTATTTAATTCATAACGCTTCATTTTTTTAAACAAGCAAGACCAAGTCATTCCTTTTTAGTTTTCAATACAAACTGAATTAATCTGTGGTTCAAAATTAGTAGGGCCGGAGATAACTCATAAAAAAACAGTTTGCATAAAAAAGTTTTTATCAGATAGCTAAATCATTTGGTCTAATATAAATTTAGCTTCGCTTGTACGTTGTAAACTGAAAAACTATGGTCTAATCAATAATTTTAAGATAATAAAGATTATTGATTGATCAGATACAGAATTCATGAGTACAAATTTTCCAAAAAAAATCAAAGACAAATGAACTTTAAGCAGTCAGAAAAGATCTTGAACTAGATCTTTTGAGATCGCAATCAAGATCATGCATATAAACTGTGCTGATTTGTGTCTTGTACCAACTGATAAACAGATGCTGTAAGAGATTTTTGCGTAGCTCTATAAAACGAAGAGATTGATTGGAGGTGTAGAAAACAAAGTTTTGCTAAAAGACGAAACCTTTGTGGCAGTTCGTTTTGCAAAAATGCCAAACGCTTTCTGGTGATGTTTTACTGGGAAAAAAATTAGTGGTTCAAGTTTTATTATTAGAGAAGTCCTTAAAGAAAACCTTACAGACAAGTAGTGAAGATTTATCTCCGTGTGATCAACATGGCAAGCCAGCGGCCCATTTGCTTGTCTTGAATAATCATTTTGTTTTCGTTATTGTTGAAAGTTATTTTATACGATGTCTGTAACTTTGATTTGAAAAAACATTTTATCTTATTACCCTAGTCTAAACTGGAATTATTAAATAACCGTCTTCAACTAATATAAGGTCCTAGATAGATTTTAGTGTGAACAGAATTTGCCTGGACTTTTGGGTAATGTCCTCGATCTTGGCTGGAGCTAAAACAACCGTCCGTAAATTTGGCCAGATCATAAAACGTGTCCTGGAATTTGGCTGGACAATAAAACGTGTCCTGGAGTTACGCTGGCAACCGCAGCAATGTCTTGCTTTAACTTCTTCAAAGTAAAGGACATGCAGCGTAATTGGTTAACCATTGGGTTCGTTCGGAGAAAGTTACGATATCAAGCCCAGATTTTGGAGGAACTTTTTAGTTTGACTCATTTTTGTGTATGAAAAGAATTAGCCTCGATTTGAGTTAGGGTCCTCGGCCTGTAATTTAATTCAACATTTGCCCGAATTGGAATTAGCACGTCTTTTCATAAATCCAGTTCTAGACTAAGGTATAGGTCTATTTTCAAGTGAAAATTTTCAATATTTAATTCTATAATCAGATGTGAGTTTTTGGTAAATCAAAAAATCGTGTTTTCAAACAACTTGATTCAATAAAGATTTTTTCAATAATAAAACAAAAGTCAAACAAATTTTTTCATTTCAATACAAACACAAAACCTTTCTTCAGCTTACCTTTTTATTTTTCCTGAAGCTGTAGGCGTAAGGGGTGATAAAGTTAAATTGACGTCATTTGTTGATTTTTAATTAGGTAAATAAAAAAAACTTTAATCATTCAATCATAATAAAAGAATAGACTCCGTAGAAGGCTACGTTACGTAATCAATTTGATCAGGCCAATTATTTTCTGGTTTCAATTTCATATCAGGTTTTGTAGCTTTTGGTATTACTCTAATCTACCAAACTGTCAAAATAGGCTTTGAAGTTCAGTAATTATTTTCGTTACGAAAGCAATCAAAAAATTGAACGAATTCTGTTTTAACTTTTGAAAAGGATAACTCGTAAAAGTTATAACTACAAATTAAGTTACGGATGACTAGATAAGTTATAACTAGAAAAGTGAGGAGGAAAAGTTAAAGTTTAACCAAACCATGTTAAAAGCTTTGTCTCTCTGTGTAACTTGGCCTCAGTTTGTGAAAATTTACTGTGATAGATAGTTATAAATAGTTATAAATGCCAATTTATAACACGGCAGAGAGAAAGCGAAACGTTTCGTTCATTTGCTATACAAAAGTTAGGAGAGAGTGAAAGAGGAAAAAGCTTGAACGGTTCCTTGTGCCTTTACTAATAACAATGAAAGAAAAATGATAAAAGAATTTGAAAGCGGTTATGTTTTAGTAATTTGACATCTGTTACTTGTATATCTGAAACTGGAAGGACTAAATTTTGCAGTTAAGTTTTTTATACGTCAAGTAATTTTTTTTACTACACAGACAAAACGCCATAAAAAAACAAAAAATGTCAGGAAAATCGAACATACACAAAAGTGATTGAAAAACTAAAATGCATTAAGAGCGGTTTTTCCTTTTTACCCCTAAATTGCGCACTCGAATTCAAATTTGTGTTTTTTTCGGAAACAAAAATAGCATTTCTTCGGTTGAAAACAAAAACGGGGAAATTGAAAACATAGCCTGTAAAATTGCGTTCTTCAAGCGCCCGTGAGTACAAAAACGCTAGAAATGATTGATTTATGAAAATGACTGCTTGATAAAAATGTTCACCCAATATTTGTTGCACCCTAAAAACACGTAATTTTGTAAACGCAGGCGTTCTTTAAAAGCTCAAGGGTGGTGATGGTGGAGGTTTTGGGCGGGGGGGGGGGTGGGGGTGGTAAAGAAATGTTGTGTGCTCAAAAATTTATATAAATCACAGACAACAATGAACAGAATGCAGTTTTTCACCTAATGAAGTCGATTTTTTTCTGTGACGTTTCAGTTTTTTCTTTAGGAGCGAACTGCTAGATTAAGGAATTTATACCGATTATAAGGAGATATAATTTGCAATTCGGCGCCTAAAAAAACAAAAGCAGAGCTTAAAGATCGTCTATTTGTGAGGAAAAACCGTAGCGTGCGTAATTTTGAATTAAAATCTGAACAGAAACGCTTTCCCATTCTTACCAATTTAGAAATGGTTTCCAGATATTTAAAAATGAGGCTGCAAAAATTTTAATAAATTATACTACGTGCCGTCTTTTTATGCTCTATACCAGCAAAAGTATCGTTTTTGTTCCAATAATATTGGCGGCTGAAAAAATATTTTAGCGGTTTTTGAATTCGTTCAAGAGTTCTTTGGCATCTATTGTTTCAATACCAGACAAAACTAAAAGCACAATTTTAAAAATATATATTACACCGTACAATTAAAGCATCGTACGATAATATATAAATATATTTGGCGTCAATTAAATATTTTGAGCTAATTTTTTGTTTGATATTTTAGTTCATTTTATGCATAAAGCTTACTTTGAGATCGAAATGGGTGGCTATAACCATACTCCCTTATGCTTTTTGTAAACAATTTGTTTGTTTTTCCACAACTGGTAAATAAACTGGCAGGAACTGAAGTGTTATACGCTACTGATAATAGCGCGCCACTTTTTCTACTTGTCAGCAGTGTACTAAAAAGCGCGACGACGCATATTATAAAAGTTGATGACTATAAACAAATTGTGGAAATTTCAGGGGGCATTTTGGCGAACAGAATAAATCGAATTGTCAATTACAAACTTGTTTTCAAAGCGGGTTACATTAGCTTTGATGTACAGTAATCACCACAACAAAATGCAGCGCGTTTATTTTTCAAAAGCAGTTAAATATCTTTCATTACAAGGCCCACAAAAATCAAATGACTAATGTTAAAAAGCAAAAAAAGATCACACAAAAATTTATTGAAATCTTCACAACCTTAATTGCTGAGTGACCTTGAAGAAAAACTGACCTGCTAAATTGGCCTTATCAACTAAAACACAACATGAATTTTACGAAAAATTGTTTTTAATTATCCTATCACCCGTCTAAATTTCTCAACAAAGGATCTAACTTAAGAGTCTCGGTCGAGACCGAGTGATTATTTTGTGAGAGCTGGCCAGCTTCTTCTAAAAGATGGTTAACTTGAAAGAATTGGCAAGTTTCTTGCAAAAGACGTTAACTTGTAAGAACTTGCTAGACGAACGGCTAAGTTTCTTGCTAGTTCGTTCCGGTCAAGCTCAACTTTTTGGGTTGGTTCTATTTAACATTCTGGCATTTACCGTTAAAACCCCGCGGGAATTGGCTGCTGAGTTTGTATAACATAATACGAATACGATGTATCTTCAGTTGACAAAAAGGTTTTTGTCACATTTTATCAACTCAAGAAATTCTTGATCAAATTTGTTTAAAATTTTTCAAAGAAAGATCCTAAATTATTATAGCCTTTTTGACTTTGATTGAAGTTTCCTTTTGACACTTAAGGTTTTTCTCAAAATAATTTATTTAATCTTATTTTTTGTGTACCATTTGATTTTTTCTACGATTAAATTTGCAATTTTTTAGGATGTTTTTCTGGTAGCAACTTCCTCTTCCTGTTCTAAGAACTTAGGCAAGAACATATATTTTAATTCAATGTTTGACTTGTATGAACTTTGTATGTCGAATAGCTAACTTTTGAGAACTTATGAGTCGAATTGTTAAATTGTAAGAAATTGCAAGTCGAATGGTTATCTCATAAGAGCTTGTAAGTCGAATGGTTAACTTGTAAGAACTCATGTAAGTTTTTGGAAGAATAATTAAAATAATTAAAGGACTTGAGCCCTGATGGAGATTTTCGATCCTTTTTATTCAATCTCTCTTTTTATTTAATGCTTGAGCGCGAATAAAAAAACGTTGTATCAAATTTTGTGTGTGTCTGAGAGAGAGAGAGAAAGAGAGTGACGTGTGCGTGTGTTTTTGTATGTTTGTGTTTCTGTGTCTCTTTAAACCGATGTAGAATCGAGTTAAAACCAATTTTGTTCAAAATTAACATTTTTGACAATCAGAACAATGAATCGAAAGCAAAAACGAACAAACCACTCATAGTTACATTTCTGTCATAATTAAATCAAAGAACAATTCTCGCAGCCTATGCTTACTAAAACTGATTTTCTCTTTAAAAACAAAAGAATATACTGACAATGTCGCTCTAAATGCGATGAAATAAGATTTTGGAAAACATTGCTTAAAAAAAGAAAACCTGTTATATTTCTGCAAAGTCCTTAACAATTGTTTCAATAAAATGAAATGCCAATTATTTCGATATAAAACTTTTAAAGATTGTTTGCATCGACAGTACTGTGTGCGGTTCTCTGCAGATTTAAAACTGTTTGGTGTAGAAATATTTTATGTCACGCCGCAACATGTACACCTTTGCTTCAACATCTACATATAATTTAATTCTGATCTTTCGATTTTTTTAATTACATACGTAAATACAAAATTAGACACATTTTTTCATAAGCGCTTTTAGGCAGCTTCTGTTTTTAATCCACAACTAGTGATGTCAGGGTTTTGGCAACTATTTACAAAATAGTTTTTCATTTCATCTTAAAGCAGCAAAAAATATCGTGGAAAAATTTGACTAAATCTTGTGCGAAATACTGCATCTTATCGCAGAGAGAGACTTGAAAAAAGTTCTGAAGATTTTCACTTTAAGGATACAAAACTGTTTTGGCTTCATTATATTTTTTGATTTTAGCATTTAATTTTCAAACAAATGAACAAAATAACAAAATTGCATTTTTCCATTCAAAAAATCTCTCAGACCAGAAATGTTTTAATGTATACTACTTTTATATGAAAACACAAAATTTTTAAAAGCTAAGAACCAACTGGAAGTATTGGACTACCGCTGGTTTTAACAATAACAACATATTGTCCATTTCGTGAATCTTTGATCGTTATTCAGGATGTTTGATCTTTGATCATGCCAATCTGGAGTTTTATCGATCTGTAATACAATTTCTAGCTGGTGTTATATTTCAAAAGGTTTTACATTTCGTTAGACAATCCCCCTTGTGAATGTTGTCCAATTTTTTATATTACGCACTGAATTTTTTTTTCCTGAGTTTTTGGTTCATATTTTCGTTTTTTTTTTAATACCGGAATGTTGAAAGTTTAAGCCTAGTATGAGCCTATATGGGGTGTATAAATGATTTGAAATAGCACAGTTATTGTTGACATCAATTTTTCTACCGATAGCTCTACGCATAAATCGTTGCAAAAGTATTTCAAATCTTATTCTTGTTATTTTAGCGGACAAAAATACAAGTGCTTTTGAAAAAGTCGAGAAAGTTTAACTGAATTCTGAAAGGGGGTATTAACATTTCGCCAACTTGAGGTTAAAGTAAGTTTAAGCTTAGGGTTTGAATTCTAAGCAAAACGGTGCAAAAGTGAAAATTTGCAGATCAATACAGAGATTTTATTTGTGATCGGAATTAGAATCGTAGTTTAATATAATGGTACATAATATTTCACTTTCAAATAGAGAAAAGGAGAAATGCCAAATAATGGAAGCCTTGCCAATTTTTCCTTCCTAACTGGCTATATGCCTCCCCCGTTTTCCATGGAAAAATCAAGACTGCTCTATTGCTATTATACATGATGGCACTATATACATACAAGACTCTGGTATAAAAGTATAAGATAGCGTACATATATTACCAAGTTTTGTTGCTAATTTGCCCGCAGTTGAGAGAAAAATAAGAAATACTCTTTAAACAGGGTGCTTCTAGGCGCTGCTGAAGGGTCAAAAATAAATTGGAAAATTTTTCTATATGTGCTCTCAAATCACCAAATTACCAGCCCCTCCCTCCCCTTCCACCTCCGCACTCCCCCCTCCATCACCGAAATATCCGTCCACTATAATTTTAATGCCTATTTTATTCTTATAATGCTAACCACTCGCCCATTTACACCTTACCCCTCCTCCTCCTCCTCCCCCCCCCCCCCCCCCCGCGCGTCTCCAATTTTCCACTCTTTCGGTAGTAGGCAACACTTTACCTAACACAGCTTAGCTAAAACCCGGCCGCCCCGTTGGCTTACAAACAGAGAATGTACAGAAGTTATAACAAGATAGTAATAAATACTATAGTGGTTAGTTAGCGTACGGATACTGTGTGCGTACCAAAAGAGTGAAAATTGGGAAAATCTGTAGCTGGGAAAAGCTGTTTTGTCGCAGGAGCTGAAGGACTGTGGAGGGAAAACGAGAGACAGAGAAAAAATGTGGGAAAACAGTTACCGCCATGCACCCAAGCATAAATTAGCCCACCAAATTTGCGCTGATTCTCCCAAGTGCGGGGGGGGGGGGTGGGGGGAGGTTAGCCTAATGCCCAACACGCACGGCCTGACGCATAATGAAAACACTAAACTGCTCTGCTAGTAACTTTTGTGCCATCCAGTTTATAGGAAATAAATGAAACAGCATTTAGAATGTGCCAACAACTAAATTTTATACCATTTTCGACTTTTGGCTTTTCCTCGCTTTCTTGTCCCGGGTTGATAATAGATAGAGAATACTATTTTACTTTTTCTATTGTCGGAGGTAGCTCTAGTAAATCCACGTTTCTGCTGGTTAGGCTGTATAAAGTATAATACTTTCATAGTATTGTGGCTACAAAGCCTCCGTCAGCATAACTTAACGTCTCAAATATCTGTTCAATCCTGGCGTCGTTTTTAGCCCCCAAGAAGCCGCATTCGGTACTGTAAAATCTGCCTTGCATAAGCAAACAACAGTTACAACGCAAAATACAGACCAAATGTTTTCAGCAATTGTGTTACGTAATAGCCTGACTGTTCATATCCTAGAAAGGGATACGTAAATTGTGTTTATGTCCATTCAGCTAACAATTGCTTCCAATAAACCAAAAAGTCAACTGGAACTGGCTGTGATCGGAAAAAAGAAACAGAAACAGAATAAAAATACGCAGAAAGCACAACGCATGCACACATTTTCACACACACACTCACACACAAACACACACACACA
>NW_027449984.1:0-3000 GCF_964194025.1 Convolutriloba macropyga
CCCTTGGCAGCCCACATCCTACATCAATTTACCCCCTCTGGACAAATTACCCCCTCACTCTTACACCATTTTACTCCCCTTCGCAGCCCAACTCTTACATCATTTTACACCCTCTGGACAAATTACCCCTTCACTCTTACACCATTTTACCCCTCTTGGCAGCCCAACTCTTACCTCATTTTACTCCTCTGGACAAACTATCCCTTCACTTTTACACCATTTTACCCCCCTTGGCAGCCCAACTCTTACATCATTTTACCCCTCTGGACAAATTACCCCCTCACTCTTATACAATTTTACCCCCCTTGGCAGCCCGCATCCTACATCAATTTACCCCCTCTGGACAAATTACCCCCTCATTCTTACAACATTTTACTCCCCTTGGTAGCCCAACTCTTACATCATTTTACACCCTCTTGACAAATTACCCCTTCACTCTTACACCATTTTACCCCTCTTGTCAGCCCAACTCTTACCTCATCTTACCCCCTCTGGACAAATTACCCCCTCACTCTTACACCATTTTACCCTCCTTGGCAGCCCAACTCTTACATCATTTTACCCCTTCTGGACAAATTACCCCCTCACTCTTACACCATTTTACCCCCCTTGGCAGCCCACATCCTACATCAATTTACCCTCTCTGGACAAATTACCCCCTCACTCTTACACCATTTTACTCCCCTTCGCAGCCCAACTCTTACATCATTTTACACCCTCTGGACAAATTACCCCTTCACTCTTACACCATTTTACCCCTCTTGGCAGCCCAACTCTTACCTCATTTTACTCATCTGGACAAACTATCCCCTCACTCTTACACCATTTTACCCGCCTTGGCAGCTCAACTCTTACATAATTTTACCCCTCTGGACAAATTACCCCCTCACTCTTATACAATTTTACCCCCCTTGGCAGCCCAAATCCTACATCAATTTACCCCCTCTGGACAAATTACCCCCTCACTCTTACAACATTTTTTCCCCTTGGCAGCCCAACTCTTACATCATTTTACACCCTCTTGACAAGTTACCCCTTCACTCCTACACCATTTTACCCCTCTTGTCAGCCCAACTCTTACCTCATTTTACCCCCTCTGGACAAATTACCCCCTCACTCTTACACCATTTTAACCCCCTTGGCAGCCCAACTCTTACATCATCTTACACCTTCTGGACAAATTACCCCCTCACTCTTACACCATTTTACCCCCCTTGGCAGCCCACATCCTACATCAATTTACCCCCTCTGGACAAATTACCCCCTCACTCTTACACCATTTACCTCCCCTTCGCATCCCAACTCTTACATCATTTACACCCTCTGGACAAATTACTCCTTCAGTCTTACACCATTTTACCCCTCTTGGCAGCCCAACTCTTACCTCGTGTTACCCCCTCTGGACAAATTACCCCCTCACTCTTACACCATTTTATCCCCCTTGGCAGCCCAACTCTTACATCATTTTACACCCTCTGGACAAATTACCCCCTCACTCTTACACCATTTTACCCCCCTTGGCAGCCCAACTCTCACATCGTTTTACCCCCTGGACAAATTACCCCCTCACTCTTACACCATTTTACCCCCTTAGCAGCCCAACTCTTACATTATTTTATCCCTCTGGGCAAATTACCCCCTCACTCTTACACCATTTTACCCCCCTTGGCAGCCCAACTCTCACATCATTTTACCCCTCTGGACAAATTACCCCCTCACTCTTACACCATTTTACCCCCCTTGGCAGCCCACATCCGACATCAATTTACCCCCTCTGGACAAATTACCCCCTCACTCTTACACCATTTTACCCCCCTTGGCAGCCCAACTCTTACATCATTTTACCGCTTCTGGACAAATTACCCCCTCACTCTTACACCATTTTACCCCCCTTGGCAACCCAACTCTTACATTATTTTAGCCCTCTGGGCAAATTACCCCCTCACTCTTACACCATTTTACCCCCCTTGGCAGCCCAACTCTCACATCATTTTACCCCCTCTGGACAAATTACCCCCTCACTCTTACGCCATTTTACCCCCCTTGGCAGCCCAACTCTTACCTCATTTTACCACCTCTGGACAAGTTACCCCCTCACTCTCTTACACCATTTTACCCCCCTTGGCAGCCCAACTCTTACATCATTTTACCCCTTCTGGACAAATTAACCCCTCACTCTTACACCATTTTACCCCCATGGCAGCCCAACTCTTACATTATTTTACCCCTCTGGGCAAATTACCCCCTCACTCTTACACAATTTTACCCCCCTTGGCAGCCCAACTCTCACATCATTTTACCCCCTCTGGACAAATTACCCCTTCACTCTTACACCATTTTACCCCTCTTGTCAGCCCAACTCTTACCTCATTTTACCCCCTCTGGACAAATTACCCCCTCACCCTTACACCATTTTACCCCCCTTGGCAGCCCACATCTTACATCTTTTTACCCCCTCTGGACAAATTACCCCCTCAATCTTACACCATTTTACCTCCCTTGGCAGCCCAACTCTTACATCATTTTACCCCTTCTGGACAAATTAACCCCCCACTCTTACACCATTTTACCCCCCTTGGCAGCCCAACTCTTACAATATTTTACCCCTCTGGGCAAATTACCCCCTCACTCTTACACAATTTTACCCACCTTGGCAGCCCAACTCTCACATCATTTTACCCCCTCTGGACAAATTACCCCTTCACTCTTACACCATTTTGCCCCTCTTGTCAGCCCAACTCTTACCTCATTTTACCCCCTCTGGACAAATTACCCCCTCACTCTCTTACACCATTTTACCCCCCTTGGCAGCTCAACTCTTACATTATTTTCCCCCTTCTGGACAAATTACCCCCTCAATCTTACACCATTTTACCCCCTTGGCAGCACAACTCTTACATTATTTTATCCCTCTGGGCAAATTACCCCCTCACTTTTACACCATTTTACCCCCCTTGGCAGCCCAACTCTCACATCATTTTACCACCTCTGGACAAATTA
>NW_027449985.1:0-7500 GCF_964194025.1 Convolutriloba macropyga
ATACGAAAAAAATGACTTTAAAATTGAGCGACTTGTAGTGTAAATTTAAGGTTTCACCGTTGATTTTTACTAGCAAATGTATTTGATGTTAAACTTTTTTTACGCAGCTTTGTTCGCGGTTGTCAATCTTGCTCTGGAGGGAGCAGTGACATCAACCGCAGCGAACATTTCGGTAGATGACGCGGAAGCAACCAATAACATAACTGACATCACGGCAACCTGTTCTTCCGCGAGTCATGACTGTACAAACATATTCCCCAGCTCCACCAACACCTTGGCTAGCGATCCTGGATGGCTCATATACACTGATTTGCTTCCAGGTCATGCTTACCAGATTACAGTTAACTCGTCCACATATGGTGGAGTTGCTGACAAACTGCACTTGACTACAATCACCTTCTGCACAGGTGTGAATTTATGGATCTTTTCCGTTTGGGCAGATCTGACCTCATTTATTTATTCAACCTTGATTGTTCCGACCCCTCTTGAGGGGGGAGGAACTATATACTCAAATGGGTTTTTTTTTGTTCAGTCAATTTTGGCCGATCGATATATTCATCGTAGAGAGTTGAGACTGGTATCATTAGAAAGCTTGTCCAGCGTAGAATATGGAATTAAAAAGATTTTTTTGATTTTCGTTTTTGACAGGGAGATATCGAGGTTTAAACTTTCGAGAAAATAGAGTGAATTCCGTTGATTTCATTCACCTTTTTTTTTTGAATTTTTGACTAAAACTTCGCCAATTTTGATAAAATTTAATAAATTTTTTCAAGAAAATTTTGATTTTATGTTTAAAGACAAAATGTGTTGTTGGCTATTTTCATTGAATTTTTTTTCTCACAAACTCCGGCTAAATATTTCACAAAATTCAGACTTTTTCATCAAAAACAGCACGAAATAGGTTTCTTTAGTCCTCTCTGAATAATTTTGCAGGAAGTGCACACCCAAAAACCACTAACACAATCTTTGTAAACTGAAAAGGGGGCTAATTCCAATTCAACTTCCGTTGAGAGTGCTCTGTAAATAAAACATTGCCGATTTTTGCTAACTTTATTCGTTGATTATCAAAAACGCAGCATTTGTTTTTGATTTTGTAACTAACAAAATATTTACATCAAATGCATTCCAAAAATTAAATTTTCCTAATGGACAATCAGCATTAGCAGCACTAGTTCTGTACCAATCTTGGACCGTTACAATCCAAAATTATTTCGGATTGTCGTCAGTCGGTTTTATATAAAAAAAACTCGATCTTTTTTATAATAATTAAATAACAGAACATTTCAACTCAAAGCCCACCTGTGATAGTTCCTATTAACTTCCTAATTAACTTGAAATTAATTTATTTAGAGTATTGCTTGAAATTATTTCTTTATGCTAATTATTGCTTTTAAATAAAAAATGGCTTTTTGAATTCTGCCTCCATTTTTCTCTTAATTTGGTCAACTTGTAGCTTAGTGTCAGCAATCAAAGAGTGCTCCTTCTCTCTGCTGAAATCAAATTTATTCTTTATTGCGGTTTTACGCCTTAAGTTATGGTGTTCTGGCTTTGACACTACTAGATTTCACAATTTTTTTTTTAAATTTTAGGTATTTGCCCATTTCTCATGTTTTCTAGTTTTGTCAAATTATCACGTTATTTTCAGTTCATATATCACATTTTTCGCGTTCAAAATAACGCACAATTGATGATATTTCAATCCTGAAAGATATAGATTGTGGTTCTCTACCGCTTCGACAGTACTTTTGAAGAATTTAATTGAGTTTTTTAAATTTTGTCCTAACTGTCGTTTTTACTTTGTCTTTTTAGTCGTCTTTAATTTCCTGTACAATGACTCCGTTTGATTGGCTTTTCTTGGAAGATTAGATGAGCCATTGTTCTGATATTAGAAGATAGATAGTTGCTTTCATGACTTTGAAAACAATTGTTTTCCAAAATGGAAAAAAAACTTTCAACTTCGCAATTTTGTTCCTTTTATTGTCTGTTTGTTACCTGGTCTCGCAAACTAAAGGTTAAAGATGACCTTGTTTTTGACAGGAGAAGGTGTCAAAAGGGATTGGTGTCACAAAATCTAATGTTTTAAGAGAATTTGTTATGACTTTACTGGCTTCCAAACTGGTTTCTCACAAAAAAAGTAAATGAATTCTTGATTTTTGTCATATTTGTCGTTCTTTTTGTTGACGTAAGACATATTCTGGATAATTGAAGGTCTCTAGGACTGCTTTTGGAAGAATGGACGAACATATTCAAATTTTTCATTTTGTAATTAATGGCTTATATGTCTTTGGAAATACATTTTTTTCGAAAAAAAATTAATACATAATTTTGCATTTTTTATTTTTTGTCTATTTGTTGCATATTTTCATAAATGAGCGGCCACATAATACAATATCGGTGTTTGCCAAAGGTGCAATCGAACATATTTTGAGGGCCAAAGTATGGCTTTACGGCTTTCAAAGCATTTTCTGGCAAGTTTTAATTGATTTTTAGTTTTTTATCTATTTGTTGTTCTTTTTGTAACTGCATAAAAAATTGAATACCAAGAGTTCCTAATTCATTTCTATAGAAGCATTGGTAATTGTAAGACTATGGGATATTTTATTAGATCCCTAATGGTTTTCATTACTTTGAAATTAATTGTTTTTTTAAACAAAATTCAGCGAGTTTTCTAACTTTAAAGTTTCTGTTCCGTTTTGTCTAATTGTTACCAAGCTTTATTATAAACTGGTGAATAACCATTTTTTTCCGGTGAATTACAGGTTATTTTGTTTATTTTCAGTTTTATCTGACGCTATTTTGACTTTGTTATTAAGTTCCTTTTTTTAAAACGGAGATAAATTTTTTGATGTAATTAATGTTTGTTGTTGTTGTTTGATTTTGCCGTTCGTCTTCGTTCGCTTTCTTAATATCGGCATACCTCATCAATCTACTGCGTCATTTTTTACTCCACTGAGTTATTTGCTTTGGAAGCTATCTTTTCGTTCATACACCAGTTTTTTTTGAAAAATACTTGAATTTTTTGTTTTCCATCTGTTCCTCATTTGGCGGGCAATTATGCCAAAACGGAAGGATTTAACAAATTGTGAGTGCAGCTGTACTTTCAATTAGATGTCTTTAAGAAAACTCGTTTCCTTCGGTGATTTCGAAGTTTCTCTGCTGATGTATGAAGACAAAAACTAGTAAAAATATCTGAAGTCCCCACTCATTGGGTGACATTTAAACACAGAAGGGCTCCCCTCTCATAAAGTGAGTCCAATATCACTTGAGGTTAGTGAATTCTTGAACCGAATTTTCTTGACCCTCTGATGGGGCATAGCGGCACAATTGGATGCGACAGTCCCCATCAATTCTGGCTCATAGTCGCGAAACTCTTGCAATCAGCATTGTAGCTGAGCCACGCATGGCACTTATTGATACCGCTTGAGCGAGGCAACTGAGGGCTTCTGATAGGCCTGAGGGCTGGAAACCTCTGTTTTTAGATAAAACAGCTATTCTTTTCAATGTTTTCCTTGTTGTTTCGGATAGTCCGCCAAAAGTTTCTAACGCCAAAGGTATGAAGTGGATACTCATATCGCTGCACTTCTGGTAGTAATGCCCAATCGTTCTGTCTTCCGTTAGGAATAGAGCAAAACCACATGTCCTCGCCGCATCTGAGATAAGACTGGCTTGTGGGGACGTAATGGTGACGTCTAAGGCTGCGGGTTGTCCTGCTATAAAACTGGGCAAATACACGTCCCCTGGTCTTGAATCCTTTTCCGGCAGAAGATGTTTTTGCTCACATACAGGGGAAAGATTGGCCGACGAACATGCTGTCATTTTTGTGTCACGTACTCTGTCATGACGAGAGATAATATCGCCACGCCCGTGACATGAAACGGCATGATCTCCAAATATGTCCAAAATAGCTGACTTACAATATGGACATCTCCTGTCCGAATCGTAGAGTGGAACTCCTGAACGGCATTTCAGAGCAGCTCAGAATTCGTTAGGTTGAAGGTGTAGGTCAAGAGCAGGGATAGGTGCTGCCGTCAACCAAGCTCCTGATTGAGGTAGGGAAAGAGATAACAGTCTAGCTTTTTCTCTTGTGGAGGTTTGACCTTCAAGAAGGTTGCTTAGAGCCGTATTGTCAATTTGTTCTTGAATTTTCTGTTGCGTCAAATGAAGAATCCCCAAAGCGCTAAACTCCTCCACTATGTCTGTGAAACTGACTTCGTGAGTTGGGTTCACACCAGTAATTTGTTCTACTATGTTTGCTGACTGGCATAAGGAACCCTCATAAGCTGCTTTGAATTGGTTCAGAGAACGTCGAACTCCAGCTCCTGTTTTGCATATTGGCAGGCATGCTTGCTCAATTGAAATATCGCTGATTACAGAACCCATTATGTTTTCAAAAGTTGTTCGTTGGAGATGGTCAAATTTTTCAAGTATTATGTTACTCTCAGTGGACGGTGTGTTGCATCTCAACGAATACACTAACTTAGGTGCACCTAGACAGCTATGCAAAATTCCAAGAGCGCACTGAGGGTCCTCTACATAGCCTACATTGTCTAACACCTTCTCGAGTTTTTTAACCCGTTTTTCTAAACAAGACGCAACAAAAGTGGGTGTTCCGATTGCTGTGCCCAAGATTTCCATTCCTGATTGGCTGTTTCTTTTTATCCTACTATCAACAGCATTGAAACACGAGGTGGACCACAACTCGCACTTGTCTCTTCTGAGTTCAAGGCCACACTTGTTGCCATGAGTTGCTAAAATTTCTAATGATTCACATAGCGCCTCTTCCGTACCTGCTATAATTCCATCATCAAGGTACCAAGAATTCTGCATAAGATTTGGTAACTTATCGTCGAGTTCTTTGATAATGGGCCAAAGTCCTAAAAAAATAGTAGGGGACCCAGTGGCTCTCCTTGTTGGACTCCTGATTCACTTTGAATATGAGTTGCATTAAAAAAGAGTTTGCTATGCTGAGAATAGCAAAAAGACGCAAAAGGGGCTAAAGAGGGAATGAATTTTGGCGATGCATCTAACACACTGCTTCTCGTAGGGGAATTGAAAGCATTTTTGAAGTCGATTTGAAGTAGGCCCGCTTTTTCGTTGTTCAATAACTTTTGAAAGGTTTGTTTTGTTGCGTGTACAATGCTTTAAGCGCCGCATTTAACTGCCACACCAAGTTGTCTGGATGAAAAAAGTTCAACAGCCTCAGATCTTGCCTCTTGCGCAATATATTTGGCTATGAGACGTCAAAAACTTCTCCCACAGCAATTGGCCGTACACCTCATTCTGTTTTTTCAGCGCTGTAAGCGAAGCAGAGCAAAAAGGTGCAACAAAACTGGGGAGCTGCCCTCTGCTAGCCAATTTCACTAATTTTGTGATGCTTGTAATCGATTTTGTGGACTGATCAAGGACTGCGCACGCTACGGCATGTAGAAGGTGCTAAGGGTACATTTTGGATGGATCGGCTGCTGTGCTGTAAAGTTTGAGAAAGATTGCAATTGTTTAAACACAGACGCTTCGTCAAACTGATAAGCATAACTACTGTAATCATCAGTTACCCTCGGTGGCACTTCTTCTGCTGGATGCAAGTTCATCAACTCTTTTAGCGTTTCTTTATTATCAGGGGCCACTCCATCCGAAGACAGGATTTTTGCTAAACGTCCAAATTGGCCTTGAAGGCAGAGAGATTTTGCACGTGCTGCAAGCGTTTCCATTGAGTCATGATATATTTTCTTGGCTTGTTTCACGGAGGCTGCTTCGAACCATAGCCCAGCATAGTCCCAATTCTTCCAACGCTCAAATCTAGTTAACATGAGCCGATCCTGCTGCTGTTTGTGTTTCTTCCCCCCTCTGTTGCTAGCGCGCAGAACGCACTTGCTAATTGCAAAGAGTCTCTTCCAATTTTCTGGGGAATTTGGTTGAGAAAAACAGCCCTCAATGATAGGTTTTAACAATTCAGACCATCTTAGCCGGAACTTGACAGGAATAAAGCGGAGTGTGGGTATTTTTTTCATGCAAATCGTTTCAAGGTCTGGGAGGGCGTTTAGATCAAATTTTGCTGTGTTTTGAGAGGTATTACTTTCTTCCATTTCTTCGCTGTTTGTGGCAGAGACTAGCTTGTCAATGCGGGCTGCAATATCATGGGGAATTTTCTTACTTGTTGACAATTGACTACTAAACTGAGAGTATGCCCAAATTGATCTACAACATACCCATTCGTCAAAGTTCGGGTCCAAGTCTACGTATCGTATTTGTGTTTTGTTTGATTGATGGTCGAGTACAACTAATTTATATAAGTTGTCTTTTTTATCAGGGTAGAAGAGGGTTGTATGTGCAGAAACTCGAAAACGCAAATCAAAATCATCAATCGTTAAATTTAGCATTTGTTGTGTCAGACCTGACGAAGTATTGGTCTCATTCAAAATGATTGAATTTTGTTTTTCCTGTCTAGGTTCTGCGTCTTTCTTTTTCCCGGAGATTGAAGGCATATCGACAATATCCGTATCCAAAATCAGGGAGTTTTAATTGCTATTAACCGTCCTTTTTTTTCTTGTCATGTTTATGAAAAACCATGTGCTTTTTTCTTCGTAATGCTTATGTGTTTCCTAACGTGTTTATTTTTTTCAATGCGTTCGTTTTTCAATGTTGTGCCTTCTGTTACGTTAAAGATATGAAGAAGCTTCTTACCAAAAACGCATTTTGTTTCCGTTAATTTCGTAGACCAAGAAACTGCTGTGAAATTGATGAAGCCAGAAAAAACGATTCGGTCAAACACCGAAAAAAAAGGAGAGGGGGAGGAATTGGTTTGATCTCACCAATTTATTTCGTCCGTTCTATTCCTCGATTCCAAAAGAAACACTCCATCATCACAAAGTCTCTTGCTGCTGTCCAGTCTCAACATAAATCGTAAAAAGGGGGGTTATGTTCGGGTCCAAAAGATGTAGTCAATGTTCAAGATATTTTTTCTGCCAATTTTGTTCTAAAAAAAGATTAACTCAACGCACGTGCTATTCACATTCTCCCGTACACTAGTCTTCGTGTCTAACTAAAAAGTTCATATAAAACGAAACGGTCACCAGAAATTGTATTCAAAATGTGATTTTAGGGTTGCCACTTACTCATGCATGTAATCGCAACTCTCGTAATTTTCACCGTCAGATCTTCATAAACTTGATTATAGTGTCGAGTTAATTTTCAAAGACTACACTTGATCTTGATCTAGACTAGACTTGACTGGACAAAGGCTCTTGATCTTGATCTTCAATAATCTTTAGCAATTGGCATGGGGGTTGCAAAGACAGTGTGACAAAGGATTTCCTCACGGTTACACAGTTGATAATTGGCTTTTAGCATTGTCGTTTTTGACATTCCAGTCTTTGCGCTTTAGAAGATTTTCTTTGGCTCAGTTCCAAGTTCAGTCAGCATCAACGCAGATTTTCAAAAGGGCGGTATTTACGTAAAGTGACCAAATTAATGTGAAAAATGACAAGCGGCGAACAATATTAT